>NC_134466.1:62848778-63156050 GCF_047948215.1 Lycorma delicatula
ACACCCTCTCGCTCTCTCTCTGCTTGCGGATGTGTGTGTGTGCGTGTTTGTGTGTGGGCGTGTGTGTGTAATAATGTATATGTACAGTAAATTGTCAATTGTCAATGTCTCTCTATCGGTAATGTCTCTCTATCACACTTTCTCGCATTCTCTCTCTCTCTCTCTCTGCTTGCGGATGTGTGTGTGTTTGTGTGTGTGTGTGTGTGCGTATGTGTGAGATAATGTATATGTACAGTAAATTGTCAATTGTCAATGTCTCTCTATCGGTAATGTCTCTCTATCAAACTTTCTCGCATTCTCTCTCTCTCTCTCTGCTTGTGGATGTGTGTGTGTGTGTGTGTGTGTGCGGGTGTGCGAGATAATGTATATGTACAGTAAATTGTCAATTGTCAATGTCTCCCTATCGGTAATGTCTCTCTATCAAACTTTCTCGCATTCTCTCTCTCTCTCTCTGCTTGCGGATGTGTGTGTGTGTGTGTGTATGTGTGTGTGTGTTTGCGTGTGTGTGAGATAATGTATATGTACAGTAAATTGTCAATTGTCAATGTCTCTCTATCGGTAATGTCACTCCATCACACTTTCTCGCATTCTCTCTCTCTCTCTCTGCTTGCGGATGTGTGTGTGTGTGTGTGTGTGTGTGTGCGTGCGTGTGTGTGAGATAATGTATATGTACAGTAAATTGTCAATTGTCAATGTCTCTCTATCGGTAATGTCTCTCTATCGCACTTTCTCGCATTCGCTCTCTCTCTCTCTCTGTTTGCGGATGTGTGTGTGTGTGTGTGCGTGCGTGTGTGTGAGATAATGTATATGTACAGTAAATTGTTAATTGTCAATGTCTCTCTATCGGTAATGTCCCTGTATCACACTTTCTTGCATTCTATCTCAATCTCTCTCTCTCTCTCTCTCTCTGCTTGCGGATGTGTGTGTGTGTGTGTGTGTGTGTGTGTGCGCGCGTGCGTGTGTGTGAGATAATGTATATGTACAGAAAATTATTAATTGTCTATGTCTCTCTATAGGTAATGTCACTCTATCACACTTTCTTGCATTCTCTCACTCTCTCTCTCTCTCTGCTTACGGATGTGTGTGTGTGTGTGTGTGTGCGTGTGTGTGAGATAATGTATATGTACAGTAAATTGTCAATTGTCAATGTTTCTCTATCGGTAATGTCACTCCATCACACTTTCTCGCATTCTCTCTCTCTCTCTTTCTGCTTGCGGATGTGTGTGTGTGTGTGCGTGCGTGTGTGTGTGTGTGCGTGTGTGTTAGATAATGTATATGTACTGTAAATTGTCAATTGTCAATGTCTCCCTATCGGTAATGTGTCTCTATCAACCTTTCTCGCATTCTCTCTCTCTCTCTGCTTGCGGATGTGTGTGTGTGTGTGTGTGTGTGTGTGTGTGTGTGCGTGTGTGTGAGATAATGTATATGTACAGTAAATTGTCAGTTATCAATGTCTCTCTATCGGTAATGTCATTCTATCACACTGTCTCGCATTCTCTCTCTCTCTCTCTGCTTGCGGATGTGTGTGTGTGTGTGTGTGCGTGGGTGTGTGTGAGATAATGTATATGTACAGTAAATTGTCAATTGTCAATATCTCTTTATCGGTAATGTCTCTCTATCACACTTTCTCGCATTCTCTCTCTCTGTCTCTGCTTGCGGATGTGTGTGTGTGTGCGTATGTGTGAGATAATGTATATGTACAGTAAATTGTCAATTGTCATTGTCTTTCTATCGGTAATGTCTCTCTATCATAATTTCTCACATTCTCTCTCTCTATATGTACAGTAAATTGTCAATTGTCAATGTCTCTCTATCGGTAATGTCTCTCTATCACATTTCCTCGCATTCACTCTCTCTCTCTCTCTCTCTCTGCTTGCGGATGTGTGTGTGAGTGTGTGTGTGTGTGTGTGTGTGCGTGTGAACATTACATTTTATCTTAACAACTAGATCCATTCGCTTAATCACCTATAACAGAACTCACGACAGTAAATATATATCATATTTAATGGATGAAACGTGTATCAATTTATGTTATATAACAGAATTAATTAAAAATACATTTAGGAGAGTTCCATTTCTTTCATAGGGTAGATATACACCAGAATACGTAACGAATTCTCCTCGACCATTATTTGAAATTATAAATAAAAAATTTAACGTTATTTTAATATAAGGAAAATATTTTTCTATTAAGATAAATGAAAATTGCCTTTTTTCTCATAAAAGGATAACAATTGAATAAACTAGACTTAAAAAAACAAACAATTGGAAAAAAAACAACTGCAAATAAAATTAATATTTTTCAATTTTTTTTTTAATTTATACATCTTGCATCGGGATCCAGATTAAAAAAAAATAAATTATTAACTTTTAATTTGGCATCGAATTCAAAGCATGACAGAGAATCTCATCTGACGTTATGAAAATCATTTTATTTGTATCTAGTTAAATATAAATATATAGTATCCACGGAAATAAATTTTTAATTTTTATTGTTTAAAATTTTAAATGAATATTAGCAATTATCATTCTTTTAACATTTTATAATATCCACCGGGTTGGTCTAGTGGTCCCCAAATTATCTGATTTGAAATTCAAGTGTTCCAGCATTCAAGCGTTCCAGCATTCAAGCCGTACTCCTTCTATTAAAATACAAACTGAAAAAAATATTTCTGTTGGTTTTTTTTTTGTTTTGTTAGGAGGACACACAGTTAGGATATCCTATAGATATGATTAGATCAACATTATCCATCTAACATACAAATAACATCACGTGTTTTGGGCTATTTATAATTATTTATCTCTTTGTAGAATATCAAGGTTGTCATTTAATATTAAAACACTTGAAAGTATGGTGACTGAAATTGTGTTATCGAACACTAGTTGTACAAACAGTTATCGAAAAAATTACAATGAAATTATAAACTGTAGTTTACGATTCTCATAAATGCATCATTACTTCGGCTCTAAAACAAAAGTTACTGTAATATAACTGTTTTCCAAAAGAAGTTTGTTATATGAAAACCAGTAAGACACTAGATCAAAAACTCTTAATAATTTATAATTTCGTTTAAAAAAAAATACTTGTTAAATATATTTGACAGAGTACACAATGTTTTAGGGTTCCATACAAGAAGCAAAAAATAAAAACATTACAAAAATCTTAATAGTTATTTGTTATTATTTTTTAAATAAATTGTCAGGAAATCGGTTGTTAATATTTTTGTGTATTTCAAGAGATTTCAGAAACATCTAATCTGTCATCAAAGCATAGAGGGTTTGACGAAAATAATTGAGTGTAATAATTACTATTTTTATTGATTTAAAGATATTTCAAAAATTATGTCTAAATTACCTGGATTTTGGAAAGTGAAGAATTACTATTTAATAAGATTTATAAAAGTTAGCATTACAAAAGATAACATGTAATCTTATTTAACACATATTAAATGAAACTAAAGGAATATAAATATATAGTTTCCATAGAAATACATTTTTATTTCTAATATAAATTTGTATTATTGTTTATAATTTTAAATAAATTTAACCAATTATCATTTTTTAATATTCTAGAATATCCACCTGGTTGGTATAGTGGTGAAAGTGTCTTCCCAAATCAGCTGATTTACAAGTCGACAGTTACAGATAAGAGGAGTTTCTTTTTAATGGAGTTTAATTCAAGATTGTGGATTTTAGTGCGTTTTGGTTGTTGGGCTTCATTAAGCGCACTTAATATCATCCTCTTTCATCCACATAAGCAATACTTCAATAGACTGCTGATGGCAGAATAGGTAAAAGTGAGAACAAAACATTCTAGAATATTGTTATTGAAATTTTAATTGTCTATCAAGATATCAATTAAAACTATGATTTATAATTTCCATGCAGTTAAAAAAGAATTCATATAGTTTTTATGTAAAAGGTTTCCTTTGAATTTTGTGATTTGTTTTTCCTTAAATGGTTTCTGCATTATTATAGTAATCTACTACTGCTGCTTTCTCTGAAAATACATACTGTATTTATTAGCAAATAAGACCACTCGAGGGTTAACTATGATTAATCTTGTGATTACCCTAGAAGAACAGTTGTAGCAATCCTCCCGGTCAAAGCAATATTATTTGTCAATAGAGTTTATGATTTGATGGTGGAATCAATTTTTATTGTGTTGTAATATTAAGAAACAGATTGATATTGGTCTATTAGTTTTATGTTTGCTTCTAATATGATAGCATTATCTCTTTTTGGGTATGAAAGCGCTGTAAAATTCTTGTTATATATAAAGAAATGATAAAAGATAAATTATTTGATATTTATTAAAACTATTGTATTAATCAATTTTAACAAGAATAATTAAAAAACCTAGTTTTTTTAAATGTATAATTTTTTTGATTGTTTTAGTGATATAAAAATAATAATTATTAAATGTTATATCATTAAAACAATTACTGTTTGTAATAATTATCTTTTGTAATATTTTAAAACTTAGTGGTATAATTATTTATATTTACACTGTTAAAAATTAAGGTTTTTAATAATTGTGGATATTCTTCCATTTAATTTTGCGGAGTATTATATGAATACGTGAAATAACATAACGTAACATATCGTTCATTATTCGGGAAAAAATATTTGCAATTAATATTTATACAAATAAGCATGACAGAGAATCTCATCTGACGTTATGAAAATCATTTTATTTGTATCTAGTTAAATATAAATATATAGTATCCACAGAAATAAATTTTTAATTTTTATTGTTTAAAATTTTAAATGAATATTAGCAATTATCATTCTTTTAACAATTCTTTACATATTATCATACAAAACAATTATGCTGACAGTTAATCGCTGGTCTTACCATATCAAGTCAAGATTATCAAGCCATATCATATCAAGATTTGTTCAACATTGTCATCACTTTTTGACATTAATGGTCTTCCAGAGCGTGGATCGTTCGCAACTGATTCCTGGCCATTTGAACACACGTTTTAAACCATGTTGAAAATTGGGCTCATGACAGAGCATCATCTCCATACGCCATTTTCAGTAGCGTTCTCACAGAGTTTAACACAAAATTTGATTGCACAATATTGTATATAATTAATATCACTCATTTTTGTAATGCACAACAAAAACCTGTTTCACAAAAAGTTTGTTTACTCTCATGTGGTAACAATAGACTAAAAATATTAATACTGAATATAAATCAGCTGCTGTTCATATAATTGTATGTTTACTTTGGCTGCCAAAAAAACTAGTCTCATTACTTTATTTACAGAATTTGTAAGTTGGTAATCTTATTATTTTCATTGATCCATTTCTGTTCTTCTTGGCTTAAAGGAATGTTCTTAATGGCTTAAGGGAATGTTTGGTAAGGCTATTTTATTAAATTTTTAGTCTACATGTAATGTATGAACAACATAAATATTGCTTGGAAAAAATATTACCTTTAGTATATATGATGGATAAACCTGGTTTTTTTGTACCATTGATTATATTATAATTGTATTATCATTAATCAATTAATTTGTTATTGATAAATAAATCTACGTAGTGCTTTCTGCAACTTATTTTTGTTACATTAATTAAAATTAAAAAAAAAATCATATCTATGAAGTTGTTAAAATTCAACACTAATGATGCCTTTATTTTTTTCTGGAGGTTACACCATAATCAAAAGCATAATTTCAAAATAAACATAAAAAAATTAAAATGTAAAAGAAAATAGTGTTTCTTTTTATTTAGAAGATTTAAAATTGAGCATATTGATCCACAGAAATTATTATTTTTATCACTATAAATGACAAAAGCAGTCTTAATTAAAATACAATTTCTTAACTGTTTATATTTAAATTATTAAAATAATACATACCAATTCTTGTACATCTGGATGCATGGCGATTAATAATTAAAAGTGCAAAACTCAATTCAGTAGCTGTAGTTTCTTGGCCACCAATTATAATAGTCATTGTTTCATCTCGCAATTCATTATCAGTCATTCCATTACCTAACATCAAATCTAAGAATGCCAATTTACCACCATCTTCTGTAAACGATAAAGAAAGTTTTACTTAATTACAATCTTTAAAATATCTTTTAATGAAAGGCTTACAATTTATTGTTAAGAAGAATCCTGAATAAATTATCCTGAACATAAGCAGTACCTTGGTCGATTGTCTTCTTTGTCTACTTCTTTCCTGATGAAAGATAGTATATATTGTTAAGACCTCAAACATAATAAGATGTAAATTTTGTTTCTACATAATTGTAGATCTCTATTGAGATTATCTATTGGATAAGTTTTTCACAGTTGTTCCAGTGTTTTTCAGTTGTCAGTTTTTGTCTAGTACAAAGAAAGAAAATTCAGTCATAAAAAAAGAGAAAAAAAACCATCTCTCATATAAGATTTTGAAAATTTTATTTACTTGAAGTTTTCTTCGTAAAATCTTATTTTTTGATAAAATGCCTCCTATACAAGAAACATATAAAAAACTTATGCAAGAGAACTAGAAATCTGTTTAAACTTCCTGTAGTTCTTATGGAAAACAGAAATAAACAACAAAATTGCATACAGGCTAATAATACTTTAATTTAAAAAAAAAAATTAATTACACTGGTCAACATAAAATTTGGAACCGAACAGGGAGTTCTATATAATAATTTGTATGCTGAATCTGAATATCTATTTTGAAACAAACCATCACGTAACATTCTTAAGTTACAAAACACCTTAAATTTATTTATTCCATTATTCTTGGAACGAACAATACAAATAAGTTAGAATCTCTGTATGTTTGCTCACATCTGATTTATATTGCAATGCATGCTGTAGAACCGTATTTGATACATAACAGTTGAATGCTGTCATTTCATGCCAAGCCAGACATGTATAGAAAAGTCAGAGAGTCAGATAATGAGCAATTCAACATGATGAAATTTTCTTCATGTTGTAGCTCTTGGTATGACTAGCTGTATTCTTTAATTGTGGTAGTGGTTTTATCATACATATATATATTACAAAGATTGTTTCTAACAATCAACAAAATTGTTTATAAGTAATGCTATAGATGTAGTGAAAGATTTTTATGACAGAACAAATTTTGGTATTATTTTATTGAACATCAAGATTTGTTAAGTTGTGTGTATGTGTGTTTGTGTTTTATTGCACTCCATGGGAAACAATTTTATGAAGAATTTTGAGTAATTAAGTATTAACAAATTAAAACTTAATTATTTTTATAATTAAGTATTTTTGTAGTATTTCAGTTTACTTGCTTTCATTAAAACATTTTGAATTTTACAATAAATAAAAATCGGTTTTGTAAAAATTCTCCAAATATTTTTTGTTACTTTTGCAGAGAATTCGCCACCAAAAGTTAATAAAAACCACTATCAAATCTGCTGAAAACTGTTTACAGACATTATTTTGACTGTCCCTTGGGAGACCGAGATAAATCCTGGGGTCCACATATAGCATGTATCAAGTGCTACATTAAACTAACACAGTGGTTAAAAGGAAAAAAGAGCATTTGCGTTTTGGCATACCTATGATTTGGTGACAGCTTACTAACAATTATGATGACTGCTATTTTTGCTTAACAAATAATAAAAGCAGTATTGCATACCCAAATGTTCGTTCAGCTATAAGATCAGTACTTCATGGTGTTGATTTACTGATTCCGATTGCTCCAACTTCTTGGAAAGAAATTTCTGATTTCCCAGAAGGCTCAACCAATGAATCCTCTACTTCAATAGATATTAATTACATTCCAGAAGAATCAAATACCTAACCTCACCTCATCACACAAGCAGAACTGAGCGACCTAATTCGTGACTTGTATTTGTTGAAACAACATACAAAATTCCTAGTTCATGTCCTAAAGAATGGAATTTATTAAACAACAAAACTAAAATTTCAGTATATAGAAATCGAAACAAAAATTTACTGAAATACTTTAGAAGAGATAGTTTAATTTGTTCCTGCCATGATGTTAGGGAGATGTCTGAATTGGACATTGAATATGTTGTTCATGATTGGCGTTTGTGCATAGATTCATCAGAAAGCAGCTTACGGGCACTATTATTGCATAGCTTGAATAAGTTTTCTTCTATACCGGTAGCACATGCTGCAGGAACGAAAGAAACATAGAGAAGTATGTCAAAAATTTTAAAAGCTACTAAGTATGATGAACATGGCAAATCATTGCTGATCTGAAAGTGATAGGGCTTCTTCTTGGTCTCCAGAGCGGCTTTACAAAATATATGTGTGTGGAATAGTTGGGCTACAGATAAACATTATGCAGTTAAAGACTGGCCAAAAAGAAATTGGTTTATTCCAGGAATGGAAAATATTGTCAATATTCCCCTTGTCAAAACAGATTGTATTATTTTACCACCTCTACACATAAAAGTAGGCCTGATGAATTTTGTATAAACATTAGATAAAGATGGAGGTGACTTTAAACATTTAACTGAGGTTTTTTCACAATTAAGTGAAGCCAGATCAAAAGAGGAAATATTCATCGGGCCACAAATAAGAAAATTAATTCGTGAAAATATATTTGACAACAAACTGAATCCTCAAGAAGTGGCAGCATAGAAATCATTCAAAAATGTTGTTACTGATTTTCTTGAAAACAAAAAATCATGATCAGCTTATAAATGAACTCTTAGTGAACTACAAAAATTTAGGCTGCAGAATGTCATTGAAATTGATTTTTTACATTCTCATTTGGATTTTTTCCTTTAAACTTGTGTGACATCAGCGACGAACAAGGAGAAAGGTTCCACCAAGATATATTGCAGATGGAACGTTATCATGGCAGATGGGATGAATCTATAATGAGTGACTGCTGCTGAATGATAAAAAGAGAAGACTTCACTGAAGACAAAAGGAAAATAAGAAAAAAGGAATTAAGATAAACATAAATGCCTGCAAAATAAAAGTAGGAATTTTAATTGTAATTATTATTATTTTTGTATTCTATTATTTAAGAAGTTTCTCAATAATTTAAAGGGTTATAACTAAAAATCTGAGGGTGATGAAAAAAATTGATTTCATTTTAAGATTCAGCATAAAAAATACATTCTAATTCATCTACTTTTATCTCAGTTCCAACTTATTTATTTCTTTTTCTGATGACCTGTGTTGTCTGTGTATGTCTGTGTGTAGGTACTTGAAATTTTCTCAGTAAATCATTGTCTTTTATCCCAGATTTCTCAAAAACTACTAAAAATATAGTTGTGGGACCTATGTTTTTCTTCTATTTTTTAGGTCAGATTTCCTATAAAATCACTGAATTTATCCCTTAATTTGGGTCCCAAGAATACAGTCTGGCTTAATTTTACCAAAGGTGCAGAAATCAGGACGAAATCTTAGCCTCGTTAACAAAGGATTTCTAGACCCATGTTTATATAAATATTCTTCTTTGTTTTCACTAGTAGAAAATGTCCTTATAGTTTGTTACATTGTTCATAAATCACCTTTTTCTTTTTCTTTTTTCTGTTTAGCCTTCGAAATCACTGTACGGTATTACTTCAGAGGATGAATGAGGATTATGTAAATGAATTGTAGTCTTGTACAGTCTTAGGCTGATGTGTGGTTAATTGAAACCCAACCACCAAAAAATACCAGTATCTACAATCTAGTATTCAAATCTATATAAAAGTAATTGCCTTTACTAGGATTTGAACCTAGAAAAGAACTCTCAACTTCGAAATCAGTTGATTGGCGATGATGAGTTCACCACTAGGCCAACCCGGTGTAAAATAAATTATACACTATACAGTAAATGTTTGTACAAATAATATAATTGTTGAGCTTTTTAAATATTAAACATTTAGTTTTAATCAAAAGGTTTTTCTACATAGAACTCTACTTCGATTTTAGATCTGATGTAACATTATTGTCAGTGTCTATATTTGGTTCTATTACAATAAAAATAGCACATTAATCACTCTTGTGTTGATTTTAAATTCATATTATCATCTTAGAATCCATGATATCAACACTTTATTTCTAATTTCACAGGTAAGAGCTTACAGTAGGTCTAGATTTACACTGTGTTGTTGATGTCATTTCTAAGAAATCTCATCAATTAATAATTTTGTGAAAATTTGCTAATAATGTTGCCATAGTATAAGTTTACAATTTATATATTGTCAAAATATTATCTAATCTTCATCCTGGAAAAATTGAAAATTATAAATAATTGAAACTGATTGTTCATACAATAAAATGTACTCCCATCATGCAATGTCAATTTTCCAGTAACATTTAAAAATTTTAAATTCCAGATCAGTTTTTAACAAAGGTTTTTCAATTTTACTTCTGACAATTTTAGACAATAAGATTATGAAGGAGAAACCATTACTTACCTAATTTTTATAATACTCATCCTTGCTCATTTCCCATTCTTCATGTTTTTCTTTTATAACTTTTTCTGTGAACTGTAGAGTCGATTTAACTGCTTCATCATGAACTTTTTTTATATTACTTAGTGAAAATAATATTGGTATTTGTAACCATATTTGTACCATTCTTTGTTGCCAAACCTTAAACAAAAAAGTTTTTAAAACCTATTTCTTTAACATTATTACTAAGAGTAGATGACACAAGGGAGATATTAAAAGTAGATTAGCAAAAGAAAGATCCTCCAAGAAAAATAGACGTTTTACTAGTATTAAATTTAGATTTAGAATTTCTTAAAAATATTTTTTAAGTGTATCCTTTATGGTAGTAGAACATGGATGATAATTAATTTAGAAATGAAAAGAATAGATAGGTGGTTTCTGAAGTATGGGTTACAAGCGTACAAGAAAAATTAGATTGGTTGATCAGGAATAATTTCTCTATAACCCAGTAGGCTATTGTCATTAATACACCACTTTCAGGATATCAAATATTTTTAAATTGAATAGTTTTTTATTACTTCTATGTATATTATTTATTAGATTTTACAATTACACTTAATGAAAAAACTTAATATTCTTTAAAAGAAGTAAAGTACTTCTTGATGCTTGTAATTTGTGAAACTGTCAAATAGCTGAAATGATATGTGAATACTCTAAATATCAGCAGAATAAATTTGTTTATATATTGGTAGCTCAATATTCTATATTGTTGTGTCATATTCATTCTTAAACCTAATTTCAGAGAAAATGAAGTGATTGTATTAACATATTTTAATTATAAAGAGAACCTATGTAATAACATATCCTGAACTCATTGTGAAAAAAAATTAAATCTTGCTTAGCAAACTACATAGTTATAATTAAATTTATATAAAAATTAAACATTTTTATAAATGGGAATTAAAATTAAAATAAAATTTAAAATTATTATGTTCATAACAGTTGATTGTCAATAGTTAAAATAAGTCAACGTTAAAAGAAAACATCTTGTCAGTAAGATGTTTACAACTGTTATGTATTGATTAAATTTATAAAAATTTATATGCACAACTATAAAATTCATAATTTATCAGTAATCCCTGATGATGGAGGAATAATCCGAAAGCGCTTGGATAGTTGATACTCACAATTGTTGGTAAGTGGATTCTCTATTTTTATATAAATTGTATAATACTAACAGTGCCAGATGTTAAGATAATTGAACCTTATAATTAAATGTTTATAAAGATTATAGTTTTTATATTCATCCCCACTAGTGTGATTAAGATTAAATTTACACGCAGAACATTCCAAATCAGGTTGCTCTGGATTGACAAATGTAAATTTCATAAATGTAGTCATCCATCAATCTTTATTACTGTTAGAAACAGCAGGTATCTGATGATGAATGTGTACAGTTTGGAAGTTGTTCTGGTTTCACTGAGGTTATAAAAAGATATCAGTCATTGAATTCACATCCTTTTTATATTTTCAGACATATGTGGTAAGTGTAGAATAGTCTTCTGCAATTCTCTTTGCACATAATTGATTTTATTAACATGCTCTCTTTTGATTTTAACGTCTCTATTTTGACATATATAATTCAATCAATACTCCGTTTGTTGTTAGGAGATGTATAATTAATAATATGCAGCAACCTTTTCACCTCTAAAAATGTACAGTCTTTAAATACCATATTTGATCTCCTAGAAACAATCTTGAACATTCTTGGAGATGTCTGGTCTAAGGACATTATGGTTTTGAATATATCTCAAGATTAAGGAACAATTTTGATTTAGATTCTGTATTTGTAGTATTAGGAGCACAGTGATAAATAAAAAGGAAGGTATTCAATCATTTTTATAAAGTACCTTTGTAATTATTAACATGGCTGCAGTATTTTTTTTATGCATATAATTTTTGTGAGTTACAAGTCCCCATTGTCTGGTATTCACTTTTCCACAGGTGCATTATAAGGCACCTGCATCTTGTAAGCATTTTCCTCTTCTAATGCTAACTGTCAGTCACTGATAGAACTATTTGTAAATTTTATATTCAAATGGTGCGGTACCAATCACTCAGCAGCAATACAAATTTAATCCTTCTAATGTCGAAATTTAATCTTTAAAATTACTCATTGATTAAATCCTGTCCTGTGGACTGGGATCCCTAGCTGTGAGCATTGGTTGTATTTCCAGGTTAAGGGAACAGGTATCAGTATGATGGTTTGCTGAGATTAAGGGGCAACCCGAATAAGCAGTAACAGGCAGCAAGGCCTGAATAAAGCTGCCTGAATAATTAGCAAGGTCTGAAGTGGTGTGATGAGATACTGTCAAGAAAGAGGAACAGTGCACTTAAAAAATGCAACTAAGCCAAAAACAGTCTTGTGAAATGGTGAGTATCAACTACCAGTAAATAATTTGACTCATCCCTCATGTGTGGCGGCAGAATAACGGCTGTGGGCCATAAAATAGTTTCCAGCAGCTTAAAAATGGCTTTGAAACAAAGCGACCTCTTTGTATGAACAGCTTATGGAAAGTTTGATTAGGAAACAACCACGGTTAGGGCGTTCCCCTGAGGCAATGTGTAGTACTTGGACTTCCAGGGGTGCTATGAGAAATAGGTTACTAGGAAAAATGAAAGATGGGAAACAGCACAGGAAAGGTAAAGAGTTAAAGATTGGAATACAAATGTGGGACATTAACTGGGAAGATAGAGGAAGTAATAGACATAGTGATTACATAAGGTTTGGATATCCTAGGTTGAGTGAGACAAAATGGCATGGAATGGGGAATAAAAAAAAAGCGGATACTATAAATTGGCGTGGAATGGAGGTAAAGAGTGTAAAAATGGATTAGGAATTATCCTATAAAAGGAGTGGTATAACAGACTAAAGATGTGGAATATGTAAATAATAGAATAATTAAATTAAGCTTTCCTATCAGAGGAGAGGTTAGAGAATTTATCCAACTCTATGGTCCTCAACAGGGAAATAAAGAGAATGATCAAGAAAAATTTCTGGAGGTTGTAGAAGGTTTAATAAAAAAGAATAAGGTATGAGATACATGAGATATGATTGCACAGATTGGTAAGAAGAGGATAGGAATGGAGGAGTTAGTTGGTTCATATGGTTAGAGAAAAAGGAATGAGGAAGGAAATATGTTACATGACTGTCAAAGGAACGAACTTGTAGAAAAGACATGGTTCTGAAAGCAAATGTGAAAGTAAACAAGGTATGGTTGGGATGATCGTTGGGAAGTCATTAATTGACTAATTCCTGATAAAATAGGATGAAAGAGAGAATTAATGGATATAGAGGCTGCCCTGGGAGAAGCATTTGATGTTAAACACAGGTAGTGAAAGTGAGAGTAAGAGGGTTTGTGAGTAATTTTAAGAAAAATACAAAACATATTATTCTAAGGAGTGAGGTAGGAGAAATGGAGAAGGAATAGAAACAGTTTAAAGATACCATGTGGTAAAATCTGCTACAGAACATTACAAATTGCACAGAGAAAGATGGAGATGTTTTGTAAGATAAAAAACAGAGAGGGAAAAGAAAAGGGTGTTTCTAGAATGAAAGGTGATGTGATAGCCTAAAGAATCAAAATGTGTCAAGAAGAAAAGAGGAATTGAAAAAGGATAATAAAGGAAGATAAGGAGAGGTGTTGGAGAGAGTTTGTAAATGATTTAGAAGAGAATATTGGTAGTAGAAAGAAACAATTGTACGGCCTGGTGAAGAAGAGGCAAAATAAAAATGAGATAGCAGCGTTGATAAAAAACAAGGATGGAAAAGATATGGTGAAGAAGAATAATAATAAAGATAGATGAAGAGAGTATTATCATGATCTGGTGAATGTGTATTGGGGTAGCCCAATGGGGAATATAATGGAGAAGTTTAGTTTAAATTTCTGAGGATTTTACTCTTGCAGATTTTACATTCTTATTCTACATATAATAACTGGATTTAAATCCATTAAGTCCAATTAATAAATATATTTCAATCTAGTACTGATGCAAAGACAAACTTATTATCAAGATTTATACCGATTATAAAATTGCATATAAATTTACCTTGAACACAGTTTCCAAATTTTTAACAAAATCACCTCCATTTCCATGTTGAGCTTTTCTGATACACCCATTGCTGTTCTACAAATTGCATCTACTGTACATAATGCTACATATGGATATACATCATCTGTACATTCACCAACTCTTGAATTGATCTGTGAAATTATAATTAATTATTCTTAAATCCAGTTTAAAGGATTTTGAAAAAGTAAACCGATAATGAGCGTATTTAAAAAATGAATTGTATTTAGTACCGATTTGCTTAAGTTGAATTTTAAAACTTCAAAGTAAATAAATATGTTTTTCTGATCAGAAAATAATTATATATTATTTACATTATGTTAAGAACAGTGTAAATGTATTATTCCACTGATAACAAAGAACAGCTGCTTTAATATTTCACTGGAAGAGAATAGTGTGACAATGAAAAAACCAATGATCAGTTAAGCATTAAAAAGAACTTCATGAATCATAAATGAGAAGAAAGTAAGTGTTTACAATCCATGTATTCATATATAAAAATAATAATTACATAAAATAATTTTGAAGAAATTATGCAAAACTTATAAATAAAATTGAAACACAATATAAAATAACAATTTTGAAGGTTATACGTTCTAATATTGTAATAAGTAAATGTCTGTTAAGAAAGCAGAAAGTTCAAGTTTATCTAATCAGTATTACTTTTTAGGAATGTGTATGTATATATATTTTATTTTTTACAGAGGAAGGATGTTAATTTAATTTTAAATAAATTATGTGAAGGTTCTTTTGTAGGTTGAAGAATGATTTATTGAAAGTAGAAATTAAGATTAATTAAATCCTTTCTCATTGGCTCAAAGTATTGCACTGCATCACTAAAGGTAATTTTGTTATCTGGTTTGATAAAAGTTAATATTATTATATTTTGTAGGAGTGATATTTAAAAAAAAATTTGATACAATCATAAATGTAAGCGCAAGAAAATATTAAAATTTTTAATTTAGTAAAAGGTGGTTTATATGATTTTTTTTACTGGCATAAAAGATATGAGTGCCCATTTTTCTTCTGATTTTTTTAAAGTAAATGTAATATTATATTTAAGACAGAAATATGTATGGGAATAACAGTTATTTACGACTAGCTTAGGGATTGAGTTAGATGCGTCAAAACAAAACAAGTGGTTTAATATTGAACTAAACAAAATCAATTTAATCATTCTATGAAAATTTATCATCTAACAAGACATCTCAAACATTTTACACAACGGTTCAAAATGTAATTCCATTATGCATTCAAGTGTAAAATGAAGAAGTTTCTAAATTCAATTGTCTCATTTCCTATTTTAATTTTTATTTATTGTAACTTAGAAAGGAGTACTATTGTTGTATATAAAATTTGTTTATAATTAAAAAAATAATAAATGGTGGTGTGGTAAGTTAATGGGGGTGTAGCCTGTAGCCTATATTATTTTAATTTTAAAATAGGACCTAAAGCTTTTATTAGTTGCAATAATAAAATTTTTCTTTATGGCATGATAAATTTCTTTTATAAATTATATTTTATAAATCATTATGTTTATATAAAAGGAACTTCACTCTTTTAAAAATCACATATTGCAAGTAGTTGCATTAAAAGCAATTAAGGGGAATGTCAGTACGGAAAGAATTCTAACATTTGATCTCCAGTTACTAATTATTTTCAAATAGATTGTAATGCTCAAAGATCGATCTTATCTAAAGTTAAATACTGCAAAACATCTTTATTAAAAAGATAATAAAATGTTTTTAATTGTTTATATACTGCATAGTAAACAAGAATGAAAATAATTTTTTCTTTACCCATAAATCTTTTAATGTAGACTCTTTTCATCATAAATTTACTTGTCCCTGACTGAGAAATACCTCACAAAAGAATTTTGGATTAATCAGAGAGGCCTCTTTGTTTACTTGTCATGTAATCTGACATTTTATTTCCAAAATTAAAATACCTTGTCTAGATCATTCATGTAAATAACAATATGTAAAATAAAACCGGTAATGCAAATAAGGGGACTTCATAATAGGATGCTTTCTTGTTAAGCTATGAATCAATCATAAGCAAAAATCTTTACTATTGTATTAGCCCAATAGTTAATTAAAACATACGCAGTAGCAGACATTGATTCTGACTACAATTTAATAATGATGTAATGTATACTGAAGTTTTAAAAAAAGAAAAAAGTATGAGAAGGAAGAGATGGGAAATAGATAGAGAAAGACTAATTTTTGTAAACATCACATTTCAGCCACGGGCTTTTAATTCTTCTTCTTTTGTGTTTACATAATTCAGAGTCTACTTAGGTATTCTATCATTAATTCTTTCTAGGTACACCATCCACCCAGCCCATATCTTATAATTAATAGAATCCACATTTAACTTACTTTTTATACATTAATTTTTACGTTCATTTGTTCAAGAAACTTCCTTCACTCTTAAAAACAGCATCTTCATGTCTATCTGATTCTTTCTTGTCACAGATATTGTTGTTCATTGCTATATAGGAGCATTGGGACAGTTATATGTTATATAATTTAATAATGGTGTCCATCTGGACTTTATTTCTTAAACAGCAAATTATAGTACCCACTTGTATGCGGAAAATGGATTATTTTATTTTTAATCCTATTAAATATTACAAGAATTATTGCACTGCATGTAATTAATTGAAATATGAGTATATAAGTTACTCCAGAATGATTAAAATAAACAGGCACAGAATTTACTGCAACTGAAGATTTGAAAACAAATAAAAAAAAAAAATAATTAAAGCAGAGGTAAAGTAAAATTTAAGAGTAGTAAAAGACTTAGGATAATGAAAATGGACAAAAATGAAATTAATAACAAGAAATGTAGCAATGAAAACTGGTTGAAAGAGAGATCTATTGAAGTAACTAAATGATAGA
Organism: Lycorma delicatula; assembly: GCF_047948215.1. Lineage (NCBI taxonomy): Eukaryota > Metazoa > Arthropoda > Insecta > Hemiptera > Fulgoridae > Lycorma > Lycorma delicatula. Next base: position 62,866,166 of record NC_134466.1, read on the forward strand.
TTGTAACATACATAAAGAGATTAAAAAAAAGAATTTGGAAAAATTAAACAAAGATGTGGATGGTAATCTTTGTTACAGAGAGAAATGTATGGTAAAAATACATAGAAGTATGTAGGAGAGTTTTTTTATTTAATGAAGTGCAAGAAGAGACAAAAGAAATTGATTACTTTACAGATAACTATATTTTAAATTCAATTCAATAGTATTTTGAAGGATTTAAACAAGAATAAAGTACATAAATTGGGTGACATATCGCCTGAATTATTACACTCTCCGAAAGAAATAAAACTGAATAAACTGTATTTATTAGTAAACTAAATTTATGAAACTGGGAAATAACTTCTTTCTTTAAAAAAAATGTAATTATTGCCATTTATAAGTAGATTAAGATAAATTTTTGAGTACTATTTTACCACTAGTTTATTATGCATAAAAAACAGGGTAGATCACAGGAAAATAGAATATATGATAGAAGGCATATTAGGTTGATTTGGTTTCACAAAAAGCATTTATATAAGGAGGGGCCATTATGGCTCTTAGACTAATCTTAGGAACAGTCACCTTTTCTACTTTTCTGTATAGTTATTTGCATCTATTACTTTCCTGTTTCTTCTACCCAAGCAGTAAGGTGATTTTTGTCTATATCCTCTTTTTCCTGTTTCTGTTTTTACTGGTCTTATTATTTCTTATTCTTTTCCATTTGGATTTCATCCATAACACTGATAAATAACAAAGGTTCTGCACGGGATTTTAAACTAGTTTCCACCAAAAAAAACTGTCATTCTTTTTGAGGTTCTAATTGTGCTTTCACAATTTTCATTTCCTCTTTTATGCTGCCCTCACAATTCTTCTAGACAGGTTACTATAGGCTTTCTTAATATTTATAAAATTATAATCCACTTTTTCCACACTCCCAACTCTTCTCAATTATCAAATATTCTTTCAAGGATCTTTCTGTGTATGAGTTTAAAAAACTCTATAATTGACATCTTTTTAATAACTGGAAACATGAATATTATTAAGCTATTTACTTTTAAAAGTATTAGTTTTTAGAGTAACCTTTTTTTTCTGGGAGTGTTGGCCAAACTTAAGGGACTTATTCAGGGCATCAGAATAAACAAAAACGTTCCTGTGAACAAAATTCATTTTCCTGTGTCTGCCATTTTGTGTTTTTTTAATAAAATTGTATATCTTAAGAACAGATTGCAATATTTTAATGAATTTTGGATACATCTACTCAATGGCATCTTCTACATAATAAATGTAAAAACATAATACATATATAATAAAAAAAAAACAAAAATAAAAACATATGAAAATATTTAAAACATGTATAAACATTTATACAGTAAACATATATAATTTTTTGAAAATTCCAAAATGGTGGTTATGTAACTTTTTTAATCATTAACCGCTCCAATTTTAATCATTAATAAGGGGTTATTATTAATTATTTTTAATTCAATTAGTGAAAAAAGTGAAAACAAGCACAATTATCAAATTGCATCATTTTTGTGAACCACTGTAACAATTTTAGTCATATCTCAGCTGTCTATCAATCTATTTGAACAATTGAGGTGTCTTTACAATAAAAGGCTTAACATATTTTCTAATAAAACTAATATTTATGGAATTATTAATATTTAAAGATTCAAATGGCTGCCATTTTGGAATCTTTAGGTAGAATTTTCAAACTTACTTATTTTGTAGATTTTGAGTATACATGCACATTGAATTTCATTAAAATATTTCAAAGCTTTCTAAAATGCAGGATGTATTTTTTTTCATCCTAAGTTTTCTATTTTGTTTTTTTAATTTTCATTTGAAATTAATCTGCTTATCAGAACAAATCATTCTGTATTATTATACCACAAAAAATAATGCTGAGTAACATTATTGCATCCTCTTATGAATGATAAATTTCATAGTGAGTGTAAAATACTTAGTCATTGCTTCTAACCAGTGGCGGCTCTTATCTAAAATTAACAAGGGTGCTGCTCCAGAAAAGTTTTAGGCTTTGTTTTAAAATTGTGTAAATGGAAGCAAACATGTATAAAACGAAAATTTATTGAAAAACTTGATAAAACCCTAAAAGAACAAAATCAAACATTTTTTACTTACTTTAACCTAAATTGTTACAGTTCAAGATTGATCTACTCATTTAAAAATGAAATCCATTGTTGTTGTTTTAAAAAAAGAATCAAATAGAATAGCTGGAAGCAGGATAATAATCTAATTCTACACTTTATCACATTCAAAAATAGAGTACACAATTTTTAACACTTTATCATTTTTAACACACCCAGAGTAAAAAAAAAACTATCTTCCACCAATAAGCACGCCAGGGATGGCACTGCAGGTGTAACAGTGCTTTCTCTCCCTTACAGCCTCGCGCACAGCTATGTGCGCCTGTGCACAATAGCCAAACACCACACTGCTGGAACTATGAAGCGCACAGTTTTATACCAAGATTTTTGTATGTTTTATGTAAACTGGGGGATGGCTACTGACATTAAGCTCAAGGATTATATACTGTACAAATATAAAGAAAAAGGATGTTATTATATTAAATGCTATCAATAAAATCAAGTGGAAATAGGGGGTGCTACAGTTCCACAGTGCCTATACGTGAACCACCACTGCTTCTAACGATCTTGTCTGTTGCCTGAAGAGGATGGTTCCTGATGAGGTGCAAAGTGACTGGAATGCTACCATGAAAAATACACTTCACTCAATTAAGAACACTGTTTCACCATGGAGCTTCTCATGCAGAAATAACTGTTGAGAAGAGGTCATTATCTGCCGTTTGTGAATAGGTTACATTAGACTCACTCATGAATATCTGATGAAACAAATGGATGCACCAGTTTGTGCTCGCTATGACAGCTGACTGAGAACGATCACATTCTTGTGGATTGATCTGTTATGCAGCACTGCATCGCAAATTTAAACTGGGGGCTAACATTCAAACTATTCTACGGATAATGAAATATTTTTGTTTTATGTTTTACGGTTTCTTAGGACCACCTGTTTATACTCAATAATTTAAATTTCTGTAATGTGTATCAGCTATTCATACCAATTGCCATATAGCAATTTGAAATTTTAATTTTCTAATTGAGACATAAAATGTGATATATGTTTGTTTATTACAACAAATACATGTCCAGGAGATGAAAACACAAAAGTGTTTTTCACTTTCAGAATAAACTAAAAAAAAAACAAATTGACTGGAATTGAATCCCAGGTTAATAAACAATGATGAGAATAAAAGTGAAAAGTTTTTAATTATCTATGTAGACAAAGTATTATGACTAAAGATGTATGTAAAAAGTTTACTATTGGACCCTCAGAAGAATCTCATCTCAAAATAAAAAAAAAAAAATGTTTAAAAACATCCTTTTTTAAAGAGGATGTTAAAAAAACTGTGAATTTAAAAAGAGTAGTTATTAGGGATATACACAGATTTGTGACAAGATGGCAAGTAGCTGCTGAATCCAACCAGACATTTCTGTAAGAGGATTTTGGAAATGCTTACTCTGTTGTTAATGGACCAGTGGGTTTTATACTGTTGATGAGTATTAAGGTAACAGTAAGAGTTTTGTGTTTTTTTTCAGGATGCTATTTCTTAATAGGATCCCAAAATGTTTATTTTTATAAAGTATAAAGAAATAACAATATAAATATAAAGAAATATAAAAAACTAAGAAATATAAATATAATATTTATATTTTTTAATAGTGTTTTTTCAGGATGCTATTGAACATTCAAAGACAATTGAACATTCAGTGTGTCCTAAAGGCTGTACTCAGAGAAGGTGTTGCCTGCAATCTGGAACCACAGGAGACCCTGGAGATCCGAGATTTGAACTGTGTGACAAAGAAGGGAGGATGTGGAAGCAGACTAAGAAGAGATCTTGGAGATATAGGAAACTGAAGGGTTAGCATTACAAATACTAATGTCAGGAAGCAGAAGGTAGTCATGATAGAGATTGGCAAGAAGGCTGCTTTCAGATTACTCAGCCAGTCTATGAAAAAGATTGGCTGGGTGTACTGCCAGATTAGGTCTAGAGCACAAGTCCCTCAGTGTTTCAGGTCCCATGGGTATGGGATCTGGCTTGTGGATTGTTGAACGCACTGATGTTGTCCTTGCTGCTGCTGGTGAGGTGGTGGTAGCTGGTTACTTCAACTTCAGGCTGTGGAGTGGGGTATGGAGCATAATGACTCAAGAGGGAAATACATTCTGGATGTGGCAGCACATACTGGACTCGCCGCAGTCCTCAATGTAGGGAGCATGATGACGTTCCCGGTCTTCAGATAGGATATCCAAAGACCATTCTCGTTATTTCATTCGTCTCATCAAAGAGCTGGTCATGCGCGTCAAAGACTGGAGAGTCCTGCACTATCAGAGACCACCAATGCATCTTGTTTAGAGTCCTAGACGGTGCACGGGAGCGCCCAGAGGCTCCACGGCTGGTGAAAAAATACAATTTCAATAAAATTGATGAAAAGAGATTCACAGGAAAGATCTCCTCAGGGGCGGTAATCCCTGGGAACATAACCACCAGGAGGCCATTGGCGCTGAAGCCGTGGTTCCTTAGACCATGCGACTGATCGCTTCTGCATGTGTCAATGGAACGACTTGCTTCGGGATATGGAGAATTCATTCTACGTGTTCTCGATACCTCCTCAGAATGGTGGATGCATACCTAAGGAACTGCGGTCTCATCTATAAGACAGCAGCAGGCTGGCATAGAACCACCATCACGTCGGCGAGGTGCAGGAGTCGATCCTTGCCACCGACCTTTGGAATGCTGTCTACAATGGCTTGCTGAGGCTGGAGATGCCAGAAGATTCGGCCTTGGTTGATTATGCTGATGACGTTGTGCTACTTGTTGTAGCCCGCGACGTGGGATACGCCGAACTAAGGTTCAGCCGAGCGATGCACAGTGTCAGCGGTTGGCTGGATGACCAATTGTCTCTAGTCCTCAGTAAGAAGGAGATCATGGTTCTAACGAACTGTATTGACATCCTCCTCCCCTTGCGTGTCGGGGATGAGGTTGACGAGATCAAATCGTCCGCGAAGAACCTTGGTATGATCATTGACCGGAAACTCAGCTTTGCTGAACAGTTATGAAGAGCCACCGACAAAGCCACGAGAGCATAACCGCTCTCTCTCATAACGGCATGGAGAGCTGCTCTACTAAGTGACCCAGTTTTTAATGTGTTACGGTCAATTAAAAATGGTCAGTTCCAGGCAGAATCCTGATAGAAAGGTGGGTGGTTTTAACCAGTAGTTTACTAGTGGTGGTTTGATAAGACCACCAGAGGGAGCCCAACACTCCATACGTAAGTGCATTTCAACTCTCCACCCACAAAAAAAATATTATTGTTATTATTTTCTTTGAATTTATTGATGCTGAATTATATTAAAATTTTATACTACCATTACTACTTTGTTTTACATATTTTTGCTTAAAGAAGATTGTTTTATTTCCTTTTTTTTTATATATATGTGTATTCTTTTGTTCAGTAGATATTACAAATAATGTATTCATTGTAAATAATTTTCTATGCAGTAATATTAATATTTTTCCTGGAAGAAGAACTTTAAAGAAAAAAGCTTATTCCTCTGTTACTTATGTACATTTATTTAATATTAGCCTCAATATGTTTTTCTTTCTGCATTTAATTTATTATTTCTTACAGTTCAGTAAACTGTAAAAGTTAACATATAACTATTGATTTTATTTTTTTCCTTTATTAGAAAAATTAAAATAAATTAAAAATACAGAGATTCTTTAATAATATACCAATTTTATTGTATAAAATTTTCTTTCTTGAAAACGTTTTTTCTTAAAAAAAATTACATAGAAATAGATATAAGTTATGGTTAATATAAAATAAAATTCAAATAATTTGTGAATCTAATTGAAGAATTTACTATTATTATTTTTTAGTTTGACAAAACAAGTATTTTTAAATAACAGATTACGCTCTGATAACAAAAGAATCCGGGTACATTTAATTTAAATTCTAGTGATTACACTAAATTCTCCATTGGCTAGATTGGATGTATATTCACCCTTAAATACAAAAACAGAAATATTCATGCACTTGACACAATAACAGAATAATCTTTTGAAAATCATCTTACAGAAACAAGACATCCAGTCATCTCTTCTCTTCTTTTTCTGTTTAGCCTCCGGAACCACTGTAATGTATTACTTCAGAGGATGACATCCATTCAAACATTTTAACATGTACATAATAACTAAGAATCAACATGTTTGTACAATTTTACTGATCAATATATAAGATATTTTGGAAGTCATCTGATATCCAGAGCAGTTTTCTTGATATGTGTCCTGTAACTAGCTGTCACTTGTTCATATAATGAGAGTAAGTAACTTGTTACATGTAGATTCTCAAGCCAGTATATGTGAACTAAACAATAGAATGATGGCCTCCTCAGTTAGGAGTTACGGCTCCTACTGGGAAGCCATTATTGTTAAAATATAATTGGTATCAATTTCCTGGATAGAAAGGCTAGCTCTGACCATGTATATCACTCTGATACACATGTTTGAACAATATGAAATTATAAACGCACTAAAAATAAAATATGTAAAATAAACAAACAACATACATTGAATATATTAACTATATACTAAAGAGAATATATTAACTATATACTATACTCTAATCCCACTTTACAATAGATATCAATCAAACTAATTTTCTAAGTGTAATGATGTTCGATATTGTTAACAGAGTAAAGATATTGCTTGTAGGATTGAGTATCATTTACATGTCAATGAGATTAACATTCTTTGATAAGCAAAATTATACTTGGTTTTATGAAGAAAGCCTGGCGAGGGAAGTTTTTTCTCGGTGAGAATAGCTGTCATTTTTTTTGAACTGGCTTTTTTTAGTTGCATGTCATCATATATATATTTAAGCATGTATATATGTGTTTATTTTCGTTTATTCAAGTACAAGACTTGATATTGTCATTGTAGATTACAGTACAATCAAATATCATTAATTAATTGTGAGAGTAAAGTTATATTTCACTTCTTGACTTTCTAGTCAATTATAAAGAATCCTCATATGCTTGTATAATCTATGAACTCAAGTACTTTGTTTTTTTGAATAGGTAATGTTAGAAATAATTTTACATTTTTTAAAAATCTACTTTTCCAGAATATCCCATCATTTTTATTCCTTTCCACATTCCCTTTCCTTTGTCTTGTTCTCTTGATATCCCTTTATATTTAAGTAACTAAAATTATGAAGGTTTAGTCTGTCTGCTTTAATTAGTTAACCTATTCAATTTTGAATAAATAGTATAACAAATTAGTCATATATGCCAATTGATTTAACAGCTATGTATCAAAATTTTGCTGTTCTATTTCTTATCATTTTTATTTCATATTTAGATACATGGTAAAAATTAAAAACAAAATTAAGTTTACTGATGAAAGTTAAGTTATTTTGATGAAGTTTAAAGCGGAGGTTTCAAGTTTAAGGCAAAGGAGAACTGTTTCAATTTTAAACTGAATTATAGTTGCTGAACTGAATGGTGGAGAGCTAGCGCCTGCAGTCTTTATGAGAATGTCCTAGGTTCAGATCCCAGTCAGGCTTAGTATTTTACATATGCAACATAATTTTTATTCCACATTCCCATATAAGATGAATTAATAAACTAGTTTTTAAGTTGCTTTTTCCAAACGAATCACATTTAGAATCATAAAATAAGATTTTTAGGTTACTCATCAGATGATAAATTTTCAAGTGCCAATTATATGATTTCGTTTGCAACATGGTCAAACCATACTGTTTCTCTCTGAAGCATCTTAGTCTGTAACTAAATTTGCCATCATCATTCAAGATTAACATGCCTGTGTATGATATAGTATTGCTTCTTGAGATTATTTAAAAATGTTGGAATAAGTTTTCAGAATTCAAAAATTCGATGTCCAATATTTGTTTGGTGCCAATATATGTAACCTTATATATAGCCAATAGCCTTCCTCAAAAAAAAAATAAAATAATACTATCTAAAAAAGGAAACTAACAATATTTACGTTCATGTATTAAATTAGACAATCAAATTATTTTGATGTTATATAGTATAAAACATTATACATACAAGAAAGGGTCTTATTTATCAGTTTCTATTTTTAATAAATTATTCAGAAATCTAACAAAATTTGTCAAGTAATTTTTTTTTAAATTAAAATTTTCTTTTTATATGAACAATATTACTACTGAGTAGGTGAATTTTTAAATAATACTAATTACATAAATTTGAATTTTTCATATCAATATTTACTTACATCTACTTAAATTTGCATCCAAATATTTATTAATACCTTCAAAATTTTAATTTTTTCTCCAATGATTTTATTTATTTTCATTACATTGCTATGTCCATATTATTCTTATTTTTATATATTAATGTAGACAGAACTATTAATTATTTTGTATTTAATAATATTTTTTCTGATCAAACTTTCTGTATATCTTTCATCAATCCTTTCAGGAAACTGCTGGACTAAATCCTTTCTGTTATTCGTTAAATAGTACATCTAGTAATTACAAAAAATGATCTGCACGGGCAGTTATTTTATTTATTTATTTTTGTGTGTTATACACTAAAATTGATTACTCTTATATTGTCCATAAACTGTTCGTAAGTACTTTGATTCATAATTATCAATACATAAGTATTCTCATTTTAAAATCAAGGTTCTATTATCCAACGTTTCTGAGACTATTCTCTTAAAATTAGCGTGGATAAGTTAGTATTTTTACCTTCAGAACAATTGTACTGATTTCTATGAAATAAATATCAGACAGTTTATTTCAATTTCACAAGTGATTGTGATTTAAACAAATATAAAAGATTGCTTGTACTTATTCATATTCAAACAAGCTCTTTAAAAACAATAAAAAAATAGTCATCACATCAATACCGTATTTTTACATTTAGTTTATAAATAAACTAAACGTCTCTAATTGAAATTTCCTATTCAATTTAATTTTCTATACTTCTCAAATGATATGCAGCTTTAAATAAAGATACAAAGAAACATTTAGAGCTACAATATATAGTCAACAAGATACAATAGAGTCAACATTTTCCAATCATTTTATCGATAAAAGAATTTACTTGAACTTTGTCAAGTATGTAAATACAAAGAGATGTACAATAATAATGTGCTACATTTTTATTGTACATTTTATACATTTTTTATATATATTTTTATATATATATATATATATATATATATATATATATACGTAATTCAAATCAAACACATTTGTCAACTACATTCATAATTGATGTCTGCCTAACTTAAAAAAAAGGTGAACATTAAAATCAACTAAAATCATTCATTTTTAAATCGCTGCATCAGTCACTGAAGATAGTTTCATGAGCGAATAAAAACATAATGATTTAAATTTTCAAAATGTTGTATTTATTAAATTTGGTATAGATAATTATTTAAAAAGTTAATTTTTTTTTTTTAAATATATCTATTGTATTAATGTACTGCAATGCTCATACAAACAATGATTAAAATATTTTTTTATTTATAAACATATCTGGGTGGTTGGTTGATGTAGACATTTAGAAAACAAAACTAAATATTTAAACAAATTTTGCTGCTTATTTCTTTGGAGGTTATTTTTTATAAAAAATTAATTTTGGTGTATTTATGTAATCTGGAAATTAACTGTTAATAATTACAGTTGTGTAAACCCATATCTTTAATTAGATATTGTCAGTAAATTGGTTTGGGATACACTGATTATTATACCATAATCTATATTACATTAATGGAACAATATCGTTTATTCGTCCTTGCCAGAATATTAACAGTAAATATCATGTTATAGTCTCTATTGTACTGTTATATATAATGTACAAAACAGTACATTATTCTATCTCAGTACATATAAATATATGTGTGCAGCTTTGTCTGAGCATGACATCTCTCAAAGAGATCTCTTTGAAGGTAGAGGGGTATATAGATAGATAGAGAGAGAGAAAGAGTATTTGAATCCTGGTGGTATCAATTTATGTGCTGGATTAATTTATTTTTGTTTATTCATAAAATCTATTACTCTATAAATAATTTTAAAATTATAAATTTATTTACAGATGACTAAAATAAATTTATTTGTTTATTAAAAATACTAAAATAATCTCAGTAAAGCGTTTTGGCTCTTAAATAATTGTAGAATGCATGACACCTATATGTAGAAGGTAGTATTTGATTATGTAGAATCTAAAAGAAATTAAATTTTAATAAAAATATAACTGAAATATATGAAAAGAAGACTTTACAAGAATCAGATAGCATCAATAAGTGTAGAAGATGAAAAAAGGTTACCTTTGATTTACGATAAAGGAGATAAAAGAATGTTTATCCAGTGCTTATAAACTAGTATATATAGAAGAAACAATACAGGAATTTAAGAATTCATACAAAAAAATAATAAATTTAAGAATTTAATAAATAAAAGAAGAAAAAGTTAATTTTAAGATTCACCGATGATTTTCTTCTTTTGGTAAAGACCAAAATTAGCTTACAAAAAATTCTGAATGACTTGAATTTATTGCTAGGAGAGATATTCAGCTTTAAAGAGGTTGTATAAGTATGATGGATGTCAAAAGCAGACTGGTACAACCAAACAGATCTTTCATGGCAATAAAAGTCTGATATTATTAAATATAATATCATGTAATATCATATAATATCATATTATGTTTAAAAATTAAATATATATTTTTTAAAATTTGTAAGGAGCAAAACATTTTGTGCTAGTGAAAGATGAAGAAAATAAAAGTGAAAAAAGAGGCTTTTTTAAAATCATGTTAATGAAGGAAGTTGAAAATTCAGTGGGTTGATAAAGTATAAAATGAAGGTATCTTAAGACAAATAAGAGGGATGGAGAAATGTGCAGTAGAATCTTATAAACAGATGAAGAAAATTGTTAGAAAGACATTCAAGTTTGGTTAATTTGATTCTGGAAAGATGTTTGTATGGTAAATTTTATATAGGAAGATAAAGATTGGAATTTGTAAAACAAATAAATGAGGTCCTAGGAAGTAGAGCAATATTTATTGCTCTACTTCAGGTAGAGCTTCTATTCAGGTTATAATATTAGCACAGAATTGGAAGGGATGTAGCATAGTATTAAGCAAGTCAAATGACTGATGACTCAAGAAAAAAAATGTTTGCATATCAATAGAAAAATTATATAGAAAACACTTCCAATATGTTTTTATTGGCAGATATATCAGTCTCTAACTAATTCGGGTGTATAGTCCGGCCAATAATGAAATTATTATTGAGTTGCGAAAAACAAGATAGAGAATGTTTAAAGACCCAATATGCTGTATATTGTGATACGCGGAACACGATTAACCCCGCTGTAACATTCTGAAATTGTGATTATATGCTTAATTTGTGATGTCATACGGATACGTTTAGCTCTGGACAAAATCTTATTTGTCATATTCTTACCGGATTATTCTACAATAAAAAGTCAATAAAAAGTTTTCTGTTCTTTTCGATTACTAATTCCTTACAAAAGGTCACAAAGCAGGTATTCAATCATATCAATCATTTGGTTATCTACCTTGAAATAATCTGTTGCCCCTTCTTGTTCAACTCCATTTCCATCTACGTCTAGTATATTTTTTGAGTTGCTGTTAGCATTATTTCCTTTCATATTATCCACAATATTTACTCTTATTCATCCTGTCTTCTTTGGATTTTCCTTCTGACACTGTTTTAATTAACCTTTATTCTCCTGAAAGTCCTAATAGTTTGCTTTCCTATTCTGGTTTCATTTAAGTTCTATTCTTCTTTACTATTTTTATTACTTCATTTTTCATCCATCTATCCATTCATAAATATTATAGATAACATCTCTCACGAGTCTGTTCGTTCGTTGGTGGATATTTTGGGCATGAGATGCGTCGCTGCACATCTTGTTCCAAAAGAGCTGAATTTTCTTCAAAAACAATACCGTGAGTCAGTCTCTTTAGACATGCTGAATGTCGCCAATTCTGATCCAGCATTCATGGAACGCATCATAACTGGTGACGAGACATGGGTCTACGAGTTTGCCATATATACCATTGATCAACCACTGGAATCACCAGATTTGCCCCCATGTGACTTCTGTCTGTTCCCGAAGTTAAAATTGCTGCTTCCAGGCACCCATTTTGACTCGATTGAAGCCATAAAGCAAAATTCATGAAAGAAGCTGAAGTCCATACTGGTAAGCGCCTATAAAAAGTGTTTCAAAGGCTAGAAAAAATGGTGGCGTATGTGTGTTACATCAAATGGGGCCTACTTTGAAGGCGATAAAATAAATATTGATGAATAAAGAAAACTTGTGCATTTTATGACAATTACCAGTACAATCCCGTACTTTTTTCACAGTACCCAGTATTTTTTTGACAGTGGAGTGTGTAATCAAATTAAAAAAAAATCATTATGGGTTTGTTGTATGCATATTACCATAAATGGCATGTAAAATATAAATTTGTATTTTAAAAAGTTAAAGACTTACTAAAAAATGAAAATTCTTTGGTGTGCATAAAAAAAATGTTAGAAATTAATATAATTAATTCTAAGTAATCATCTGATTTATATTATCCTTTGAATAATATGTAAGCAGTTATTATAATGTAAAATATATCTCAATTATATTTCTTAATCAGGAGAAAAATAATCTAATTACACCTTCCTACAGGATTAGATATAACAAATTAATAATTTTCTAATTTTACAGAAAAATTTTCAATAAACATTTATATTCATTTGTTTATTAGATCAATAATGAAAAATCACATGAGCTTTCTAGTGCCAATCATGGACTCTTATAAAGATTTACCCATTGGATTTTATATAATAATTCAGTACAGATAATTCCTGTCATTAAAAATAATTACAGCTTTAATACAATCTGTTTGAAACATTAATCCTTAATACATCCCTTGATGAGTGAAATAATATAATATATAAAGTATTGCTTTACAATTGATAGGGGTACATAATTTATTGTCTTTTATTATTTATCTCATTATTTATCATGAATGAGACTAGAAAAAAACCCTGAGTTATAACCCTGTTATATAAGCTGCTTTCTTTGAATGTAATGCTACACAGTCTTGTACAAATTAATAAGAACAAGAATATATTTTCAAAAATAATCACATTTATTACATATAAAGAATGTTCAGTATTTATTGTGGTATTTTTTGCATAGTATTTTTTAATATGTCCTTCTCGCTTTTTAATAGCCATTTCAGCTCTTTTAAGCATTGAACCTATAAGTATTTTTTTTACATATTTCTTGATCGTGAAACCACAGCTTTATCACAGGACAAATCATCTTCTCTTTGCTAATGCAGTCAATTTTTTTCAGTCTTTTCTTCATAACTACCCACAAATTTTCAATCGGGTTCAGGTCTGGTAAATTTCCAGGTCGGTCTAAACACTGAATTTCTTTTTTAGATATGAAAACTTAACTTTTTTTGATGAGTGGCAGCGAGCCAAATCTTGTTGAAAAACAGTGTTTTTGACTCCAAGTAAATCTGCAAGTTTTTAAAGTTCTGGTAGATTTGGTTTTGGTTTGCTTGGCATTTCTCCTGCCACCACCCAAGTTGGTCACCCTAGATCATAAGATTGAATGTCTGTGCCACAAACAGCTAGAGAGCCTTGAAACAGTTTAGCAACTAGTGTTCTAAATAGCTCCTTGAACTTACCTAACAGCGTGAGCAGACTAAGCGTGGTGCCATACACCACCGGCTTATGTGTCTCAAATGCTCACTTGTCATATATTTACTAAAATGGGTAGGCGCATCCCGTCAATTACTAAAAATATATATGACATCCATAAATTAAAATTTACTTTGTCTAGACATTAATTTGCTGCCACGCCTAGGTCGCTGAATACCAGAAAGTACCTGTCCACCATATTAAAGTACTTGGAGCCTTAATTGGCTGTGGTTAGCCATATATTTCTAGGTTAGCTTATGACAGCAGTGTGGTAGGAGTCTTCCCTTAAGTAAACTACTGATGTCGGTTAAACATAGCAACCCCATCAAGAAACTCCCACACGGTCCGACAGTGTGGCTCTCGCCACATTGACTCACCGCTTGTGAGTGGTCAGTTTCCCCTTGACTTCTAAGTTCCAGGGTGGCTCCCCCGAAGAGCAGGGCAGTCAAACATCAGGTGTTCATTTGACTGGACCTCCCCACAGACGCACAGGTCATCAGCTGCCAGGCAGAACCGAAACAGATATTGGTTCAAATTAACATGGTTGGTGAGCAGAGTTCACCAACCAAAGTTCTGATAGAGCCCTAATTTCCAATAATAGTCTGTACATTTCACTTTCATCATCCCAGTGATGGGTATTAAAGTTTTAAGTCCGAAGTAGCTGAAGCACCCTCGAATTATCTTCTTTAAAGGATACTTTACAACTTGTTTTATGTGAACGAAAACCGCTTATGTTCAAATTGGACCTATTGTAATACTTTCCCTTCTATATCTATAGCGCTATCTAGACGGGAACGTAAATTAACTACACATCTCAGGAATGGTCCAACTGACAATGTACAAGACTACACTTCATTTACACTCATACATGTCATCCTCATTCGTCTTCTGAAGTATTATCTGAACGGTAGTTACCAGAGGCTAAACAGGAAAAAGGAAAGACGGGAACGTAAAAGTAAAATCTTCTTACCTCGAAAAATATTCTTCAGGAAACTAGCGGATAAATCTAAATTTCCACAAAAATAGAAAAGGAAACACAGTGGATGGATAGAAAAAAGTAGAAAAAACGAAATAATGAAAGAATTTTGGAAATGAAGAAAGGTAGGATTATGCATGCCTGATCTTTAGGAGGATCGATCGGTAAAAAAGAAAAAATAAAGAAAATAAGTAAACATTTTCTAAAGTAAAATTATATGTTACCTTATCAGCAAGAATTGATGCTTCTTGATAAAATATTGATAGAAATCCTTTTAATATAGTAAAATGAAATGCTGGTGTAACAAGTTTACGATTTGATTTCCACGAATTATGATTTTTTGATGTAATTAAACCGTTACCCATAAGAGATCGAAGCACGTCATATTGTTGACTTTTTGAAAATTGTTTTACGTTACCTAATATTGCTTCGATATCACTTGGTTTTGATAAAATTACAGCTAATTTGTGATATAACCATACTCGAAATGGTCCTCTGTTGTACCTAAAAAAAAAACAAGAAAAAAAAAACAGATATTATAAAAGATGAAAAAATAAGTTGAAATAATTAAATTACATGATAAAGTAATTCATTAATTTGTTGTTTTAAACTATTTCTCAAATATTTTATTTCATTTTTTTGGTAAAACGAATCTTTGAGTTTCTTTAAGAGTTCCTATTATTTAAAAAAAAAACCTAACAAATTTCTGTAATTACTACTAACATATACCGGAGACATGGACTATTAGGAAAGGAGAGGAGAGAAGATTGGAGGAACGGAACGGAACGCAAAGATGGCGGGTTTCATTTCTCCCTTAGAAAACGCAGAGCCTGGACAATGTCCCTTGCTGCTGTATCTATCTATTATTCGGGCGTGTTTATGGGTTTATTTTAATGTCGGGTATGATTTTAATGGTTTCTTTAAGTTTTATGGACGGATTTTTTATAGTGTTCCGTGTCCGTTCATGTCCAGCATTATCATACCCGATTCTGGGTCAGTCCGCAGGAGGCTAGGCTTTTTAAAAGCCCGTGCTCCCGACATGATTCCCCTTCAGTCCGTCCACTGAAGTCCTTTCGGTGCTAACGCTTTATTGGCTAGCAGGAACACGCCACAAGGGGGCATTGGCTATTTGGAGGGAGCAATGCGCCCCCTTCTCCGGAGGAAGTCGCAATTGCTGATTTAATTGTAAGTTATGTAGGAAAAGGTTAAGTAGAAGCTCTTCATCCACTTCTTTGATGGCTGCCCTTCAGGACGCATCTATGCTGGGCTTTTTCCCGGACCCCCGTCCGGGACGTTGGGTCGCGTAGACGGTCTTCTATCTTCTTCTTCTCCTTCCGATGACCTCTTCGTTCTTCTTTGGCCTGCACTTTGCGAGAATCGGCAGTAAACGAAGTTACATGCCATTAACCTTGATATTCCTGTGGCCCCGGAGGGCTGAATGGGGAAAAGTGCAGCTTTCTTCGTTCTTCTGTTCAGTCAGTGGCCGCTGGGCTGACGGCTGCTGCGCTCGTTCCCTTTTCTTTTTTCTTGAAAGGAAAGGGAATAGGGAACTTAACAATTTTTGGTGGTGCCTATTCGCGTTTGCGGTTTTGGGGCGGCGATCGCCTTTTGAGAAGAAGAAAATAGCAGGTTCTTTACACAAGATAATTATTAATCTCCAGACACACGTGTGTCCGGGAAGGGTTTGGGGGGACCGGGTGGCCGCAGTGAAGAAACCATTTATGTTTGTTGTGGTGGCTGTTGTGGGTTTCTGTAACAAAAGAAACAGAACACACACACGAAAAAAAAGGAATTTATATTTTCTTTTATATTTTGGGATGGCGGGATTAAAAGGAAAGGCGTTTCCCTCTCTATTTCGGTGATCCAACGACCAAGACCAAGTGGGCACGAATCGCTCCACACACACGTCTCTCACGTATTTGTAACAAAAGAAACAGAACACACACACACGCGAGAAAAAAAAACGCGCATTCCCGAAGCCAAACTCTATTAAGGACTGAATACAGTCCTTGAGAGATTATGCCTGGAGCAGGCGTGGCAAGACCATCATAATATCTGGCAGGACATCCCTCACTGTCATTTGTGACAGGAAATCCATGCCGGTACTCTCCTTCGGGGTGGCCGGTTTGGGTTTGCCGCTGGAGGCGCCTTTTGGTGGGGCGCAGGGCCTCAGGGGCCGCGGTTTTCTTAACTGCCTGCTTGGCCTTCCCCGCCGGAGCCGGCTTGGCTGCAGCCTTCTTAGCAGGCTTTTGTTTTACCACCTTTTTGGTGGTTTGGTCTGAAGATAACTTACATATTATAGTCGAGTTAAATTTCCAACAATAATTTTCACTGAAAGTTTGGTGTGGCAATTAACAAGCTCTTTCATACTAGAACGTGTAACGGCGAGAAATTTTATATAATTTAAAAAAAATTAATTTCTTACACCGCTTGAAAATTTCTCATAGGTGAAACGAATTAAAATTTACAACCATGATGGAGCACCATCACATTTAACGAATGAGATAAGACACATTAAAAGTTTACTGTAAGTAGACCTGTAAATCGGCCACCTAGATTATCGTACATTACTCCCTCAGATTATTGTTAATAGCGATCAATGAAATGCAAAGTAAATGCAAAAAGTAGAAGTGTGAGATGAACTGGCTACTGCCCTCATCAACGACCGTGAAGATATCATTAGATTAGCGACAGAAAATGTAAGGAAATGAGTGGAAAAGCGCATCGATGTCAATGGTGCAATTTTCGAATATTTATTTTAAATGAAAAAAAACTATACATCACAAGAAGTATCTTTTTAAAAGTAAATAAAAAGTATTTTATTTTTAATTTAGTGTACTGAAAACAACTGTTTTTTATTTTTATAAATCCATAACATTTTTTTAAGGTTTTTTTTATAATAACAGTTGATTTTTTCTTCATAAATCTTATTTCATCAATTTTCTCAAAATTAAATTCTCTAAAAAGATTTAATAATAAAATTAACGCTTTTATTAGTTTACAACAAAGTTATTGTAATTAAAACTTAAAAGCGAGATACTGAAGGTGATTGTGTGTTTTCATTTGTTCAAATACTACCGGCTTTCTTATTCTGAAAACACTGTTACTATTATACTATTGGATAGCGATGAATGTTCAATGTAAGATGAAATACTGAAAGGTGAATTTGTGTAGTCATTGGTATAAATATTATTGACTTCTGTATTCTGATAACACTCTTACTGAGTTACTAATGGAAGGCGATGAATATTCAGTGTGAAGAAAGATACTGAAAGGGGAAAGTGTGTTGTCATTTTTCAAATATTACCGGCTCTCTAATTCTCAAAACACTGTTACTACTTTACTATTGGATAACGATGATTGTTCAATTTAAATCAAGATTCTGAAAAGTGAACATGTGTTGTCATATGGTCAAATATTATCGTCTTTCCTATTCTGATAACTCTTACTAGGTTACTATGAGTGGTGATGAATGTTAACTGAAAGGTGATAGTGTGTAGTAATTGGTTGAAATATTATCAAATTCCGTTTTCTGATAACACTCTTACTTACACTATTACTTACTTACTTACTCTTACTCTTACTAATTCACTATTGGATGGCGATGAATGTTAAATATAAGCGAGATACTGAAAGGTGAATGTGTGTTGTCACTGGTTTAAATATTAACGGCTTTCTTATTCTGATAACAATGTTAGTAAGTTATTATTGGATGGCGATTATTGTTAAATGTAATACGAGATACTGAAAGGTGAATAAGATCTGTCATATGTTTAAATATTACCAGCTTTCCTATTCTGATAACACTGTTACTAAGGTAATGTTTGGTGGCGTTGAATGTTAAATGTAAAGCGAGATACTAAAGGGTGAATGTGTATTGTGATTTGTTTAAATAATTTCGGCTTTCCTATTCTGATAATACTGTTAATAAAGTAATGTTGGATGGCGTTGAATGTTAAATATAAAACGAGATACTGACAGCTGAATATGTTTTCATTCGTTGAAATATTATCGGCTTTCCTATTCTGATAACATTTTTACTGAAATAATCTTACAGGTCGTTAATTGTTGCAGGTTGTCATATTGAATGGTGAATTTTTTTTGTCGTTTGTTAAATATATCGGTTTTCTATTCTGATAACACATTTTATAAAGTAATTTTAAAGACCGTTGAATGTTAAATGTAGGGCAAGATATTTAATGGGAAATGTTTGTTGTCATTGTTTAAAATTTTATCACCTTTCCTATCTGATGATACTGTTAATGAAGAAATGTTAGAGGGCTTTGGATGTTAACTGTAGGGTGGGATATACAACGATGAATGTGTGGTCATCGGTTTAAATATTAATCCGTCTTACACAACTCAGCTAAATGACCTGTCTTACCATAGTTGAAGGTCAGTGCTGTCTTGGCTCACTACGCCTTCCAACGATGTGATAAGTGCTCAAACGCACATAACCCCCGACCTCCTGGTGACAGTTATTCACAACATGCAAGTTACCTAGGCGACTATAAATTGTGGAGTTATAGTAGACGCATTTGTATGTGATGATCGCATGACCAGTCCCTTGAAGGCCTGTCTTTTTGACAAATAAAATAGTTTATTAAGGAGATGTCAATCAATTATTTTGATTATATATACAAAGTTTTTTATCTTAACACAAAGGTCAAAAAGGTTTTTTGTTTCACGTAAAATTTATTAAAACCAATTATGTGCAGTTTTGATATACCACCTTTTGTCATCTCTGACGTAAAAATTGAAATCCTCTCGCTGTAGACTAACGTGTTTTCTGAATGAACTTGTTTTAGTGTCTGCGGAGATTAAAACAAACGGTAGTCGGTCAAGTACCAAGTCAGGTCTCATATATAGTGGTGCATCAAAACTTACAGTTAAGCTTTCTCAATTTTTGATGGGTCACTAATGATGTGTTGGGTTCAGTATTGATAAAAGCGAGGAAAATCCTTGTTAATAGATAACCTTATTGGACCTACACAACCAGAAGAAATACCACGGGAAAGAGACAACAGTGGATTCCACCTAGACCAGCTACCGAACGCAACAGGTGCCTTTGTTGCCAAAGGCAACAACAGGAACGCAACAGGTGCCAACAGAATGCAACAGGTGCATTTGTTGAGCTGATGCATCAGCTCAACAAATAAAAAAAGATTAATGTGATTAAAGTCTATATTAATTGTTCATATAAAATAAATGAAATAATGTTAATGTAAATATATAAACATAAAAAAATCATAAAAAGACAATTCATAATTCCGAAGGCAGTAATGAAAATTAATTTTGAGCATACATTTATGTATATTTTGTTCAGAATGCAGTTTAATTGTGCTTCTTTTTTGTAATTAGTATTATTTGAAAATTTATCGAGTAATTGGTAAACTGGTAAATTTACCAGTATTCGAGCCCAGACCTCCTGATAAAAGTTAACTAATCTGCCATGGAGATCGGCATGAAACAATGTTTATGACAATAAATCAATTACCGTCATTTTCATTCAATCATTTATTCTTGATCTGTATTATTTATCTTAATTTTTCAATTGGATTAAGGAACCTTTAGTACCAATTATCAGCACTTTCATCAAAGGAGTTTCTGAAAGCCCTGTTGTTAATGATGACCATTCTCCAAAAGGTTAGGAAACCATTTTAGCACGTAGATGAATAATATCTAACTTTTTCCCCTGTGACATGATAAGTGTTTTTTATGAGGCGATTTGCAAAATTTTATTATTTTGTATGTTGTGTCTTTATGTAACTTATATCTATGTATGAATGACTGTGAAGTCTGTTCAATTTAGTATTTATTGCAATCAGTTCAATTAATACACATTAAACGGGTATAAATTAAATATATTCTAATATTTCTCTTTAAATGTGTATGAGTATACATTTATTTTGACACGTTTACCTTAACATATCTAGTCATCCTACACAGTACAAACAACAAACATGCTGCTAGCTTTCTTACACAAAGTACACGCATCTTTAACAGCTGATAGACTAACCTGAAGATTCAATACAGTAAAATATGTGACAATATTGATGACCACATTCTCATTTACAGACAACATGCTGCATAAAATAAGAAAAACATACACATAGTAATAGGAAATGCATAACAGACATCGACATTTTGCTAAGAAACATAAACCGACAGTCATACAAAATTTCATATTTTGAGGAAAAAAGGTTTACGTGTGTCGCTTTCAAAATTACAATCAAAGTATACAAAATTATAAAGAAAACTAATAAAACAATACAACAAACACAGTAGCAATCCAATAGGATAAAATTTTTACACTAATAATTATACTAAATAATACATCACACAGAACAACAAAAATGTTGCTTCCATTATCTCTTTCTGAATTTAATGCATGCTATAATGTAATCTAAGAGTTATATAAAATATGAGCAAAAAGAGAAATCATAATTTTTTACCACATTCTGACAAAGCTCGTTTGTGATGAGTAAATAATCCCACCAAAATTGACACTTATTTTTATACATGTTATCGCTTAATGTACACAACCTTCGCTTAAAATGAAAAAAAAATCTCTCCCGCTGTTTACCTGGCTCAATCAAGAGAAACCGTAGGAAAACCTTGATCAGAGCATCATAACAAAGTAACAATTAATTATTTGTAAACACATGAAATAATAGTAAAGTAAATAAATGAAATATACATTAAAAATAACAACAAAATAATTCACAATTCAAAACGTGTTAATAATATAATTACTGAAAATAAAATTTATATTTATGAACATGTTGAATGGAATACAGAAAGTTCAGGATTTTTTTGATATTTTAATTATATTATTTAATTTATATATTAATTATTTATATATTTTTAATTTATATTATTTATCATTCTGAAAAATGACAGAATGATATCTGTATAAAAGAAAATGACAAGGTAAGAAGATTATTAAATAATTCAATGATCTATTAAAAATCGTAATAATTCCTTTTCTCGCAAGCCAAAGTACTGTGCTAAACTTAAACCATTATCAAATATTTATTAAGTTTATGTATATTCCATTTAAAATATAATATATTTTGGAGTTCCCTTAAAAAATCATAACAAGTTTTTCTAAATTCAAAAATGGGCTGATCAGTACCCATAAGTATGAATATGTAGATTGATATTTATAAAAACAAGAATGCTTATGTATCCTTTTGTTTATATTTATGAATATATAATCTTTGCCGAAGAGAATAATCACTAATTAAATTAATCGCTTATTAAAGTTATTATTATATCACTTATTATATCTTACACTTATCACTTATTAAGATTTATGATATCCACTGCTATCAAACTGCTGAAAACAGTACTGTTTTCATACAACTCAACACAATACTTTGGCTTAATTAAAAACAAATTAGAAAGGAATTTATTACAGTTTAAAAAATTACCAAACCATTTAATAATTTTCTCACTAATTTATTAAAATACAATTAAACATTTTTTACAGAAATAATGTTACCTTTGTCAATTTTTAAATAGTACTAATTAATAATAAAACCCCAAACTTTCCATATCCCATTCAACTTGTTTCGTAAATATGAGCTTAAATAATTTTCATTAACACCTTCTGATTTTTATATTTAGTGTATTCCATGTGTTTACCTGAATATTATTTTGTGTGTATAAATAATTAATTGTGTTACAATGTGATACTGGTCTAATTAATTAAGTTTTACTGTGATTTCTCTTAATATATCCACAGTCATTTGATATGTAATACTCGTACATGGGAATCATCCTACAAGTCTCCAGCACACTATCAAAATATAAGGAAAGTGATTGAGAATGCCTCCCTTTTTTATTGTATTAGTTTTGTTTCATATTTATTTAAAATATAATTATTTAATTAAAAACAGTTGTTTTAAACAATTTTTGTTTTTTATTTTATATACAGTATTATTTTCCTTTTTTTTTGTAAATTCTTTTGTCTCTTCCTCCTCTATTTTCTTTTTCAAAGCGGTATACTTTACTGATGAACTCTAATATCTTGGTTTTCCAAGTATTTTTATATCGCATTGGAAGATATTCAATATGATTTTTCAGAAGTGTTTCTGTTAAAAATATCCACCTCTATCCACGCAGCAAAATCAATACGTCAAACAAAATGAACAATGTCATTTCTTAGATGAAGGTAACAGGAAGTTTATACGAGGGTTATTTTTTTTTCAAGGTCCGATCGGTCACGAAAGTAAAACCACAGTGAAAATAAAAAATTGTTTATTTGTAACAAGTACTTACATAGTTATGCTATTTCTCTACATAGTCGCCACTTCGACATTTGGCATAGCACGGTACCAACTTTCCAATACCCTTGTCATACAACAGTGCCGCCTATGTTTTCAGCCGTGTTTCTATGCTGCTCTGTAGCTCGATGTCTGTGCCAAAATGTTGTCCTCCTAGCCAGAGTTTCATGTGAGCAAAGAGGTGAAAATCAGATGGAGCCAAGTCCGGGCTGTATGGTGGGTGATCAAACACTTCCCAATGAAAACGCTGCAAGAGCTTCTTTGTTACAGCTGCAGTGTGCGGCCGAGAGGCATTGCCATGGAGAAAGGCAATGCCTGATGACGACATTCCTCTCCGCTTATTCTGAATTGCCCTTCATAGACGTTGAAGATACCTTTTCAAACTGAAATACATTTAATTTGTTTTTATGAAAAGAATGGTGTACACTTTAAATAAAAATCAACCTGTTTTCTGTGGAACATTGTTTATTAGATTAAAAAAATTAAATAACTTAGACTGAAAATTAACTGATAATACTAATGTTTATAAGTGGATGTTACTTAAAATGCCATTTATTAACATCATAATTGGTATTTAACATTTTTCTAAAACTGAAATTCAAATCAATTGCACTTTTTATTACAATAAAATAGTCTATTTCACAAAAAGTTATTTTCTAAAAAATTAAGAAAAGTATTTTTAAATATAACAGTCATATAACTAGAGGTAGTAAAATTTTAATAAATTATTTTTTGAGAACTATTAAAACCGCAAAAAAACCCAAAGAAAAGCTATACTGTTGGAACCAGTAACTAAACTAGAAAACTCAAGTCCTCCCGATAAATAAGAAGTAAAGAAATCAGATCTCCCATAATAAAGCATACGTTGGGGACTCGATGCAAATTTTAAAATTACGATGAATATTTTTAGGACATTTGGAATACAGAAAAAATCTCACATGAATGGCAGTCTACCCTAATTCATCCTTTATACAAAAAAGGACACAAAACAGAAGCTGATAATTACAGAGGAATTTCTCTACTTTTAGTTACCTTTAAAATTTTATAAAAGTTGTAGAGAATATATTAGGGTTGTATAGAAAGGGAAGACCCTTGGCGGAACAAATAGCTTGTGTAAAATTAATAATCTGAGTTAGAATGGTGAAATAAAAGAATTATACAGATACATTTTTAAAAAGGTATACGATTCTGTTGGGAAATAGAAATAAATGATAAATTTTTTAAAGTTATATCAATATCCATTGCCTTTTCTAAAGTTAAATTTATTTGGAATTGTCGAAACGATTAAAATCATAAAAGGCATAAAGTTAATGAGACTGTTGACTGATTGCTTTTAATGGTGTTCTAGATAGTCGTAAAAGAATAAAGGAAAACATAGAAACAATGCGATACAAACAAAAAGTTACAAAAAGGACAATCTAGGAATAGGCTGTTTTGTTTTTATGGAAAATCAGGCAATAATTACAAACAATTTTGAAGTAGCAAAAATTCTGATAGAAATGTTAAATGTAATCGCAGAAAAAACAGGATTATATATTTCCTATGAAAAAACAAATGTTTGACAAATATTAAAAATAAAACAAAATCTCTAAAAACTGTCATAATAGAATTAAATGAATAAACTCATCAGCCAAAAAAAATCTTAAATATAAATCTCTTAAAATATACAACAAAATTTCTTAAAGAAATAAAGTTTTTTTTAAATTCTTAATTTTTTGGGAGGTTTTTGCCTTGTAAAGTAAAAACTTTTTGGTAGAATTTACAAACAATTTTTCTCTTTTGTAAGAATTTTAATAAGTGACTTTTTAAAGTGTCTATGATTAAATAAATGACTTCTGACAAAAGTTAGAAATAATTTTTTCCTTGGTATATTTAAATGTAATGTTAAAGCATAATTTTGTTTAAAAGACTTTTGACAAAAGTTACAAATCTAACTTTTCTCTTTTGTATGAATATTTATTAATATTCATATTTAAATTGTTTTTAAAATGAAATGATTTTTGACAAAAGTTACAAATACAATTTTTCTCTTTTGTATGAATATTTGAAAGTGATTTTAAATTAGAGTGTTGATTGAAAGTCTTCTGACAAAAGTTGCAAACATAATTTTTATCTTTTGCATGAATATTAATATGTATCTTTAAAATCTTTTTATGATTAAATGATTTTTACAAAAGTTAATTTTTTTCCTTTGAATGAATATGTCTCTTTAAATTGTTTTTAAAATTAAATAACTTCTGACAAAAGTTACAAATATAATTTTTCTCTTTTGTATGAATATTAATATGTCTCTTTAAACTGCTTTTACAATTAAATGACTTTTGACAAAAGTTACAAATATAATTATTTTCCTTGGTATGAATATTTAAGTGTAATTTTAAAGCAGAACTTTATTAAAAATCTTCTGACAAAAGGTACAATCATAATTTTCCTCTTTTGTATGAATATTAAGATGCCTCCTAAAATTATGGTTTTGATTAAATGACTTTTGACAAAAGTGACAAATATAATGTTTTTCCTTTGTATGAATATTTAAATGTAATTTTAAAGTAGAACTAAGATTAAAAGATTTCTGACAAAAGCTACAAATATAATTTTTCTCTTTTCTATGAATATTAAGATGTATCTTTAAACTAGAAGAACAACTGAAAACCTTTTGGCAGAAGTTTCAATTTTTCTCTTTTGTATGAATATTAATATGTCTCTTTAAACTGCTTTTACAATTAAATGACCTTTGACAAAAGTTACAAATATAATTTTTCTCTTCATTATGTGCAATATACTGTTTTTTTTAAATCATTATCATGAATAAGAGACTTTTGACAAAAGTTATTTTTTTTTGTTTTTACCATGAAAGTTAATATGTCTCTTTAAATAAAATTTACACCCGAATCTTTCATCGCAATATTCACAAACAGATTTCTTTCCTTTCTGGATAGGTAATGTGTTTTCACTTTTTTATTCTCCGCCAAATTTGCTTCTGTCGTTACATCACCATATACACACTTACATTCACTGGATTTTTTTTAATAATTCATCATTCACAGAATTATTTATGTATTTCTTGCAAGTAATACAATGCTTGGTACTTCCCTTGATGGTTCCTTTATTAATAGTAATCTGTAAAATTAAAAATAACTAATAATTACAAACAATCACAAATGAATGGGACAAACCAAAAGTCAATGTCTGATTATGATGGAACAAAAATGGTACATTCAGTCTGTTTTTTCATGAAGCCCACTGTTACAAGACAAACTTACCTCGACTGCTTGAAAACTTTGTTGTTCCTTGGATTTCTGCAGGATATAGTTTCAAACAAGATTGTACTCCACCACACTTTTATCGAGATGTTATGTTCCTGAACAATGCTTCTCCAGATGTTGAATCAGAGAAGAGATCCAATTGCATAGACACCTATAGATCTTCCAGATCACACTTTTGGAATTTTATGCTTGGGGTTTATTACAAGTTGTAACAGAAAAATTTGAGATTTGTAAAACAAAAAAAAAAAATTGCTGAAGGACCATATAAGTAGTACAGAAACCTAGGGTTCAACCGCCATTTTGCTCTCTATGAAAGTAATGATTCTTTGGCGATTGAACCAGATGGTATGTTTTTTAGATGAACATGTGTTTCTAGTTAAATTTACAAGCTGAAAGAGTGGATTTACTGCAAAATATATAGCAAAACACAGACTTGAGATGAATTATTTTTATTCAAATACATTACTGGTTATGTGGATCGATGTTAAAATACGTTTAAATACAATCTAATTAATTTCAGTTATAATCTGTAAACAATAAACTATCCAGTACTGATAATGTTATAACGTCTTCACAAAATTTATTTGTTTTTTCATTGCAAGTTTTTTGTAACATAATTTGTTTTTTTATGTCTTATTTCAACTTTTCTGTGTTTTTTTGCAGATTATATTTCCATATTTACATTTATCTGTATCCACTGATTTGTATTTATTAAATTTAAAAAAAAACATGTATAATTGTATAAAAACGCTATTATTTGAATAAAAACGACTAAATTGCACATCTAAAAATTAAATACGATTTACTGTAATACTGTCATATGGAAGACAAACTTTTACGATATCTATGATATACTTCAAGTCTTTCATTCCAAGAATATTCATGTAAAGGAATTTGATTTAACGCTAATAAATTGAAAACAATAATACTGTTATCATTTTGATTTTTATATACGACCAATTTAAAATTATTATTTTGCCTTAAATGAAAACATAATTGATATTTTGATGAATAAACATCAATTGTACCTATACAGATTGCTGTCTTTGTAAATAATGAAATATCATTGGGGTTTATACTATCATTCAATATATTGCTTATGTTTTTTATATTTTATATACATGTATATTTAAAAATTTGTCTAGAAGCAGTTCGTAATCTATAACAGATTAATTAGAGATAAAAATATATTTTCTCAGCATATTTCAGAAAAAGCAATTTTAGAAATTTGCATACAAATTACAGTCAATAAATGCTTTATTACAACACGCTCTGCACTGTTTTCCATTTGGTGTTTAATATGCAAGATTACACTTTACCTAATAAAGCATTTAAATATAAAGATGTCATAATTCATAACTGTCTTTTAGTTACGCTTACTGTTTTGATAGATATTCTTTATATAAATTTTCTTTGATAGGTATTATATGGTTAGAACTGTAAATTTCTTTATACAAATTTGGATATATGAATATAATTGTTTATAATCTAATATATAAAGAATATTTATTATAAAAAAGTTTATTATAGGTTTTAAATTTTTATATAATTCAACTACCATTTCATACATACAATCATTTTGATTTACATTAAACATAAACTTCTTTTTAAAAGAGAATTTCTTTCGTTTTCTAAATTTTCTTTCTGATATACCAATTCAAAAGCAATATTATGCAATATATTTGACGCTGTGTTTTTATATTGAAAATTACGTATAGTAAACTTGGACAATTTTTCCATATGTTCAATATAATTTATATTTAGTTTTATTTTTACATTTAAGTTTATAATCAATAACATTTACAGTTTTGTGTAATTTTGAATATAACAATGTAAGATATTCAGATATATTGTATCTAGAATCATCATATTTTTCTAAAATATCTGCAATCTGTAAACATGAGATCATTTTAATATATAATTACGGTACTTACGTATTAACGCCACCGCAGCTACAGCTTTATTTAAAAACAAAGTAGTCAATCAGATTTCGGTGGAAAATGGGCTGAAACAGATTCAAAACAGAATATAAATGGTTATTTATATTTATTTATTTTATAAATATAATTTAATCAAACTTAACCTACGCTCGCTAACCTTGACTTAATTAACACCGTAATTTTTTAAATAAATTCAGTAATTACAATTATTTATTATTTAAATAATCAAATTGCAATAATTACTGAATTTATTAAATAAATACTCAAAAAAATTACGGTGTTAATTAATCAAGGTTAGCAAGCGTAGATTAAGTTTGATTAAATTATATTTATAAAATAAATATTTATTTATGTTAAACTCTATTTTCGGCCCATTTTCCACCGAAATCCGATTGACTACTTTGTTTTTAAATAAAGCTATAGCTGTGGTGGTGTTAGTACTAAGTACCTATAATTACTGTTGTAATAAGTAAATTACAAAATCATTTTTGAACTATAAATGAGGTTTATAAATAATTTATGTTTTACATACAGTTGAAATTACAATAAAATAGTTCATATTAAACAATGAATGGTAATAAATATTTGTTGCATATATCATGACATGAATGGAACTACAACACTGATCTCAGCCGGAATTCCGGCTGCTGTGGAAATGTCTAAAGTCACTGGTCAAAGTGTGAAATCATAAGAGGAATGTAATAAGAGAATGTCTTATGAATGTCATAAAAGGTTTGTGATAATTTAATACTATCAATAACTTCCTGGATATCCCCAAGTTTTATATAAATGTAATAAAATTTAATAGATTTTTTCATCAAAAATTTTAAGTTATATCAAGATGCATATATCTGAGTGTAACACTCGGTTACAAGCAAAATTAAAAGAACTTGAAAATATCGAGGATTGATTACATCAAATCAAAAAAGAAAACAACTGTGCGTGAAAATTCAAATCATATGTTTGAAAATGATAGATTAAACAATAAAGCAGAGACATAAAACTATGGCAGTACCATTTACACACGATAATGAAGATAATTGTATTGTAATTATAGATACAACCAGATGATTGTATATTATTCTGATTCTTTTAAATTAAAAAAAAGATCCCGATTATGAAATCCTATATCGAAAAGTAAAAGAGCCAAACAGTATTAAATTTTTCAATTATGCATGCCATGATCTTAAATTTAAAAGGAAAGATAATCATTTTAATACAGCAGTCGACATTGATAGTTTAAAACAAGAATTAGATGATGTAATATAGTATTATTTTTAGAAGGGGAATGTCCATTAAAGCTGATTTCATTCAAAAGAATTAATTGAATTTTATAATAGAAAAGCCACAATCAGGATTCCACAATCGATTATTATTCAGAAACTTTGGCTACTCAGAATTCTGATGAGTCAAACACTATATATGAAGTTAGTCTAAAATGTAATAAAAATCAATTAGATTTACTAATTTCTGGTACATATAAAAGTTAGATGTTATATGAAAAAAAAAAAAACATTTAATAAGTTGCAAATCACAGCAACAGTAAAAGAAAAATGTTAAGGTGAGTCAATCTAAAGAACTATTATTACATTAAATCTCATCGGCCCTTTTTTTAGTGCGACAAAGTTATATCATCATGAAGGGAAACAGTTTGATAATTTGTTACAAAATAAACAATCTAAAGAATTAAATGAATCCTGGATCGGCTTTTTATGAGATTACAGGTGATAATAAAATAAAACTATAGGTCTAGGTCCCCGGGAGGGGGACCTAGACGCATGAAACTAGCAGCTATTGTTCCAGGAAGTTGGAAACTACCTAATCAATTAACCCATTCAAAATCGTGTTAGAATTGGCCTAGGACACACCATTTTCGAGATAAGGAACTAACAATGATTTTGAAGTTTAAACTGACATTATAGACATTAAATAATGATTATTGTTTACATTAAATAATAATCAATGATATATTACACAATCGCTGAAAGTAATGATGACCAAATTTCATAATAAAATTTTCACTTAATCATGGTGATTGCAGTTAAATTTCACATGAAAGATTGGATTCGATGAGAATATAATAATAAAACAGTGGTTCCCTTTATAGTTGAGAAATCATTATTAATAGAGACAAGGGAATCCCCATGACAGCATCAAACTATTCAATGAATAAAATAATTGTTTTACTATGAATTTTTTTTCAATAAATTAACTGTTTTAACATGTAAATTTAACGTGAACACACATTCATCAATGTGAGTAGGCGTTCTTTAATGTATCGAATAAACCCGTGAAAAGAGACCCTCAGGTTCAAACTTCATTTGATTGTTGGTTATTTGCTGTAATTTTGGGGGGACATCTCAAATCCACGTTTGGCTATATATTTTGCAGTAAATCCACTCTTTCAGCTCATAAATTTAACTACAAACACATGTTCATCTAAAAAACATGACATCGGGTTCAATTCCAAATAATCACTACTTTCATAGAAAGCAAAATGACAGTTGAACCCAAGGTTTCTATACTACTCATATGTCCAATAATGCCGCAGATGCTCCTAAACATCTGCCAAGAGTTAGATTATTGTTCTAGACATCTGCCAAGCTACAAAAGGTGCATACATTGAAGTTGAATAACCTACAATAAAACAGGGAGAGTTGTTTGTTCTCTTAATATACGCTGTACACTTTAACACCGTACAATTAAATACTTTTAAACCAGACACAAATGTAAATTCAGCTTAATGAATCTGCAGACAGAATTCACTAGGGATATTCTTATAAATATTATTTAAGTTGGTAATTTATAATTTATAAGGAATTTCATATAATTTAGATAATCAGTACAGTAATATATTATAATATAAGATAATATAAGATTATAATATAAGATCGCATATTAAAGTAAATTTTAATAACATTTAAATTTTTATTGACTGAACAAAGTTTAACATATGTTACCTATGTGTAAATTCAGTAAACATTACTGAAGACAGGCTTATGCCCGAAACCCACCGGGTTGGTCTAGTGGTTAACGCGTCTTCCCAAATCATCTGATTTTGAGAGTTACAGCATTCAAGTCCTAGTAAAGCCAGTTATTTTTACACGGATTTGAATACTAGATCGTGGATACCAGTATTCTTTGGTGGTTGGGTTTCAATTAACCACACATCTCAGGAATGGTCGAACTGAGAATGTACAAGACTACACTTCATTTACACTCATACATATCATCCTCATTCATCCTCTGAAGAATTATCTAAACGGTAGTTACCAGAGGCTAAACAGGAAAAAGAAAAGAAAGAAAAAAAAAAGGCTTATGCCCGAAAGTGCTTTAATGTGAAAAAAAGTAAGTTCTGTACTTTGTGGAGTGGGTGAATAAGTTGTAATTAATAAAGTTACCACAACAACTGAAGAAAAGCTGAAATCAAACAGTGGCTTTAAGAAAAAGTAGTTGCTTGCAACTGTTTTTACATATTTTTTTTAAATTTCAGCATTAAATTAAATTGTACAATGTTTACTGATATGATTTTAATGTCTTTAAATTTGTTATTCTTTTTACACAGATGAGTCTTTGGCAGAAATATTGCGAATAATAATGATGATGATAATGATAACAATAATAATAATGTGATAATGATAATAATAATAATAATATTAATGTCTGATAAAATTGTATGAAAGGCATTATTAAACCATGACTGTGTGTCGCTGGTAACAAACAGGATACATGCAAACTACTAGTTGCGGCTGTACCTTTGGAAGAATATTTTTATAACTTTCTGACCTCAATAAAAAGCTTAATATTAAATACTTTATTTTCAAAATATAATTATCTTGTTCAAATTGTTTTAATGATTACAACGATGTGTTTTTCCCAAAACATATTCCTTTTGTACAAACAGAATTTCCTATGTTAAAACTGATAATTTTATTTCTAAGTCTATTTATAATAGATGTGGAGTAAGACAAGGCATGCACTTGGGTTCTTTAATTTTCATAGTATTTATAAATGACAGTTTATTCATAAGCTATTCACATCTTTCTTTTTTTAGTTTTTTTCTTTTAGCATTTCTTTTAAATTACAAAAAGAAAATTGATTTCATACTCAATTTTGAAGGTTTGCAAATGCCGATATATTGTGCAACTGAATAATACAAAATCATACTGCAATACAAAAGGTATCTTCTATTAAAGACTTAGCTGTATGATTTGATAGCAAGTTACCCTTCAGTGAATACACTGGTTATACTGTACCTAAGTCACTAAACATGGTCAATTTTATGAAGAGATTCTCGACAAATTTTAGAAATATTAACTCTGCAGAATTTTAGGTCATGCATTTATACAGTACTAAATTACGGCTCTGTTGTCTGGCGACCTTTTGCTGACTTGCAATTAAAATACTGGAAATACCACATAAAAACCTTCTTATAATGGCTATAATATCTGTGATTCTATGCACTTCACCAATCATAATTTTATTTATATTTTAAATTTGTTAAAAATACCAAGAATTGAATCATCTCTGATGAGAACAGATTTAATATTTGCTAATAAAATTTTTAGTAGTTATTTTGACTATCCTAATTTATTGCAGCTTCAACTTATTAATGACTAGATTGCGTAGGCATAATTTTCATACTATATAAAGTACACTTAACACCTTATCAAGAGCTATTCTAACTTAAGAATGACAATTTTATGTAATTTCTTTTTAATATGATTTTAAATTTAAGGGTTTACCAAATATGGAACACCCAGCCTTAGTTTTAGGGTAAAAATAGAAAATTAGGCCAGAACAGACAACAGCAAAATTCCAGCGAGTACTTTGAAAAAGTATTAAAATACCAAGAACCTAAGGTAAGATTACAATTCCAAAATCTATAAAGCACGAACTAAAAAATCCAAACATAATTAAATGAAAATAGACATTATCATCCAGAAATTAAATAAAAAAGTAGCAGGCGATAGCTTGACTGCAGTAGAATTACAGAATCATGAAAACAACCAAGAAAAATCTGAAGAACTTGCGAGAAGATATATGGAAAACTGAGAGAATACCCATTAAGATTACAAAAAATGAATTAACACATCCACTACATAAATAAGAAGATGAAACAGAAGTAAATCACCATAAACAGATTTCCCTCTTACATTTAACAAACAAAATCCTTTGAAAAGCACTTCAAAATAGAATTGAATAAATCATAGACTTAGCAACTGAAAGAATAAGAAGGATTCAGAAAAGTAAGATTATGCGCAGAACAAATATCAAACCTTAAAACAATAATAAGGGAAAAAATTACAAGGTATAAAAACTAAGTAATTGTCTTCATAGATTTCAAAAAGGCATACAACTCAATCTATAGGACTTCCTTATTTAACATCCTAGAAGAATTTGGTGTGGATCCCAACATAATTAACAATACTAAACAGACTCTTCCAAACACAAAATCAGAAGTAAAATTCATATGAGAAGTGTCAGAAGAATTAAAAATTAAAACAGAACATACAAGACAATGGAGAGTTCAGCATCATTTCTTTTTACAGAAAGTAATAAAATGGAAAAACAAGGTGAAAAACATTGGAACAGACAGTAAATAAAATCGAGTCTGAAATTGAAAGTAAGTGCTTAGCCCATGCTGACAACATTACAATTTTCTTGGAGAACCTCAAAAAGGCAGCTGAACAAGTAAAATACTTAAAATAATTTGAAGGGAAAATAAGGCGTAAAGATTTCTTTGAAAAAGGCAGAATTCACAACCAACCAAGATACCCCAAGTCCCTGAAAATGAAATATGCAAAAATCAATAAAGTTAACAAATTTAAATATACGGAAGAAATAATACAAATTAATGATTTAGATAAAAAAACCAATGAAACAAGAAAGAATAAAAGAAAATTAGCCTACCGACTAACAAAAGATATTTTCAACAAAAGACATTCTCAACAGATGCCAAAATCAGGCACTAAAATACAGTAATCAAATCAGAGGACCTGTTTGAATCAGATGTATCTTCAATTTGAAATCAGATTAAATAAATCCAATACAAAAATAGAGTAAAAACTTGAGAAAGATTCTAAAATCAATAAGAATACAAGAAGAAAATGAATGCAAATTTAGAAGTAATAAAGACATTTACAAATACAATGAAACCGATAAAATGTCAATTTCATCAGTAAATGAAGAGTCAAATCTCACAAAACAGATTTTCAACCACATTTACAGAGAAAAGGATGAATATCAATAGATTTCAGTGGTTGTAAATGAAATGAAAATATTTGAAGGAGATAGTACAACGTTCAGAAAACCAGTAAAAATTTCAAAGAAAAGTAAAAAAAAGAAACAACATTTGGTCAGAGGAGAGAAGGCAAAAATAAAGCAAAATAATGAACTGTTGGAAAACCAGGAAAAAATGCACAGAAGAAAGAGAAATGAATGTTAAGTAAAATATTGCCTCAAATGTAAAAAAAAATAAAAAAATAAAAAAGCTTACATGCCATGTGATGTTATCAGTTTCAGTCATGTGATGTGGTAACAAAAAACATATTTCTGCTACATTATCCTGTTAAATCTCTAATTTAATACTTTTATTTAAGAGGTAGAACTGCACTACTCAAAGTATTATTTACAGGCCCATTCATCATCTACAAAAATTAAAACAAAAAAAATAATAAACACATCCATAATAAAAAAAAATATGTATGTATAAAAATATTGCTGTGTGTTTTACTCTTCTCATAAACAGCTCTCTTATAATCCTTAATGATTTGTTTTTTGATTATGCTTTATGGTGGCTTGAATGAGGTTATATTTTATACTGATGCAAGCTTTCTCAATGAAAAAGATAAGAACACAATAACAGGCAAATAATATTAATACATAATGCCAATAGTATAGAAACCTCAACTCCTGCATCAGTCCGACCAGTCCTGAGCATGAGCCACTGACGCAAAAGTTAGGTTTATTTTTCGCAAGAGCGACCCCCTCTTTTTCACCACGAAAGACTGTATTTACTACAAAAAGCACAGCAAAACACAACTAGTAAGCACAATTCTGCATCCTTCATAAAACAATACTCATTAATTACAAAAGAATAAAAAGAACACGTGATGTCATGGGAAACACCCATTCTAATTAGTATATATATATATATATATGAGAGAGAGAGAGAGAGAGGAGAGACAAGAGTGAATGTTAACATCAATAACGCATCATTATTAAAATTATTTAAATTGTAATAAGAATGCAAAAAACCATGAATTTTGAACGAATTGATAATGCTAGTAAATTAGTATTTTGTTATAAAAATCTGTCTGACAAGAATGATTTAAAAATATTTTTAGATAATATAAATGGTGATATTGAACAATTATATAAAAAATACACTTCTAATCCATTTACTTATAGAATTAATTTGTGAATATATTAAAGATGTTTTTATTTCACACGGAAAAACTCTTTATAAATCAAACAAATTAGAAAAAATAAAACTTTACGTGGAAAATAAATTGTCTATTGAATATTATTTTGAATGGAAACAAACTAAATAAAGAAATATCTGTTTCTGAACTGATGTTGCATATTCAAATACCAGATACAAAACAAGCATTGGGTGGTTCTTTAATAAACACTCATGGGATGTTAGTGATATGAAAGATAAGGTATTTAACGTTAAAAGATTACAAGTTGAAAAATAGGAATAGTTGTAAACAAGGAAAGGTTCAGAGAATTAGAATGCCAAATGAATGGATTGGCAAAGGAGAGAATCATAGACGAGGTAATATAGTATCGTTTAAAGACTATTCTTCAACATTACGCGTGCCTTTTGTTATATATGCAGATTTCGTATCGTTTATCATTCCAAATCAAATTGCAAACTCTGAACCAGACACTAGTAATACTACAAAAACACATTCTCATAAACCACCTGGATATTGTTATGATTTTGAATTACACAGAGCTACTATAGATGATGATAAAAGGTAGTTGAAAAGTTTCATTGATTTATAAAATAAATACGAATATTTCAAAAAGGAATTATCAACTAATAAAGAGTGCAATATGAGTGAAAAAGATCAAAAAAAATTTGAAAAACATACTAAATGTGTTATATGTGGAAACATATGTGAGATTGGTGGGAAACTTGTAAGACATCATTCTCACACAAGTGGTAAATTTATTGGTCCTGCGCATGAAAATTGTAATTTAAATTGTAAACACGTAACATTTATTCCAGTTGTATTTCATAATTTATGTGGATACGATTCACATCATATTGTATTGGCGATGGATGAATTGAAAGATAAATTTGAAATTTGTTGTATTGCAAACAACAGTGAAAAACTCGTATCTATTAACACTCAAGAATGAAATATCATATTGATTTATAGATTCCTATCAATTTCTATCTTACAGCTTAGATGATTTGGTGTATAGTTTACTTGATTGTGATGGTTCATTTAAAAAGAAGAAGTTGTTTAAAACTGTTCAGCATGTTTCTACCGAACATATGGTTCCCGTTCTGCTGGTTAGTTAATACTACTCTCTGCTACAGGATGTGCTCGCATCAGTCTGCTACTCAAACGATAGGCGTTCGGATTTATGCAGCTGTGTATTAGCAATGTAATAAGTTTTGTATTATTTATCAAGATTTAACTATATGATTTCATGTGTTTATCGTAATAAGAAGAACTTTAATTTAAAAACAAAAGAAAATCATCTTTTGAATTGTTGTATTGTATTCTTTAAGGCTATTAAAACCATGTTCTGTTAGTTCACCTCAATGTAATGCATAAGACACTACAAAATGTAAAATCTCTCCCTATAATTGCTTGTTGAAAATTTAATATGTGTCAACTAATGCTGAAATGTCTTGTGTTATGTTTTAATATGTAAATCAAATGTCTTATGTTATGTTTTAATATGTAAATCTAATGTCTTATGTTATGTTTTTTTTAATATGTGAATCTAAGGTAATATAAAATTTCTTTAACTATTATGTTTTGATTTCTTATTTATAATCGTATGCTTCAAAAATCAAGAGAATTCATGTTGACATATAAAATTCACGATTGTAAGATTACAATTCTGCGTAGGTTAACATTAAGCTATTAACGGTTTTCAATGAACAATAAGATTTTTAACCAATTCCACACATTATTTATTATCCACCCGACGGATGAATCGCTCTTGGAAATTACAGTCCACTAAATGAATATTTTTTAGGTTTTAGACCCAACAAAAACAACATACTCTCAATTTGAAAAAAGTATACAAGGTAATTGTGATGAAAATGATAAAGAAAAAGATTTGATTTATATGTTAATCTGAAACAAAAAGGTGTTTATCCCTATACATATATTACATCAGCTCTGTTTTTAATGAAACACAATTACCACCCACCGAGGCTTTTTATGATGATTTAAAGAGAGAAAATATCTCTGAATCAGATTATAAACATGCGCAAAATGTTTGGAGTAGTTTTAAAATTAACACGCTTGGTGAATACCATGATTTCTATATGAAATTGTACGTTATGCTGTTGGTGTATTTGAAAATTTTCGTAAACAAATGATTGACATAAACAGTTTGAATCCTTGTCATTATATATCAGCTCCACATTTATTTTTGTTTGCAGCACTCAAGGCTACGAAAGTACAATTGGAACTTGTTACAGACCCGGATATGTATTTGTTTTTTGAAAAAGGCATTCGTGGTGGGGTGTTGATGATTCCCAACCGTTATGCCTTGGCAAATGATCCAAATATAGATAATTATGATGATAATAAACCGACAAAATTTATTAAATATTATGATGTCGGATCTCTTTATGGTCGTTGTATGATGGAACCATTGTCTGTAGATGGATTCACTTGGTGTGACTAAAATGAACTCGAATATTTGTTCACAAATGTGAAAGATTTGAAAGATAAAGAGGAAATGGGTTATATATTAGAAGCTGATTTAAGATATCCCAAACACTAACATGAAACACAGAGATTATCTACTTGCACCAGAGAGAAAATCCATTCCCAATATGATTTCTCCATTTCTTTCCGACAAAAAACGAGTAGCGTGTAAAAAACTATTGTGTACTTTGGAAGATAAACACAAATACGTTTTACATTATAGAACGTTAAAATTGTATCTTTAACAGGGTATGATGTTGAAGAAAATACACAGAACTCGGTTTTAATCAATCTCCATGGTTGAAAGATTGTTTTGAAAAATTTCAACGCATGGTGTGCCACAAAAGTCTATAAACTATTGATCAACAGTGTTTATGGTAAAACTATTGAAAATGTAAGAAAGCAAATCGATATGTGTTTGATCAACAATAAATTAAAATTTAAAAAATTAAACGCCAGTCCAAGAGTAAAACATTTATATTTATGGAAACATGTAGTTGGAATATCAATGATGAAAAAAATATATATACTTGAACAAACCCATATATATAGGTTTCACCATGACAGATTTGGCAAAACTAATCATGTATGATTATCATTATAATCACTTTTTACCTAGATATAGATATGAAAACAAAACTACTAATGACAGATACAGATTCGTTTATTATACTCAATTACTCCAACAAAACAGGAACATTTTAAAAGATCAAAACAACTGAATCAACAAGATCCAAATGTTTACACCTCAGATAAAAATGATATAGGGCTTTTAAAAGATGAAATGAGTGGGAAACCAATCTATGAATTTGTCGGGTTAAAAGCAAAAATGTATTCAATGATTTGGGGTGATAAAGTGTTATTTAGAACAAAAAAAGACGGCCAAGGGAATTAAAAAAAATTCTCGTATATTTGATAAAGATTGTAATTTAAACGTTTTAAATCATGACATTTCTAAAGACTGTTTATTTATTAGAAACATTTCATATTCCACCTCGAAATCATTACGTAGTTTTAATCATCAAATATACTCGATTGATCAGTATAAAAAAGCTCTCTCTACATATGATGACAAAAGATTCGTGTTGGAAAACCTTATAGATACACTTCCATATGGAGATAAAAGAAATTAGTTTCACATGTATCGTGTATTATTTAATATGCAACATCAATACCACATGTAAACTCTACATCATGATAATTATGTCCATTAGATGTTTTTTTCATACCCTTATATGTTATATAAACGACTTTAGAATTACTAGTTTCATTCAAATCTGATAGTGTAAGATCATTGAACCTTTGTGGTAAAAATATTTTTCCAAATTCTTCAATTTAAAATTAATATTTTATTGTAAAATAATTTTTTTTTATTTTTATTTACAGATAATTCTTCTCAATCAAAACATTAAAATTAGAAAAGTTAAACTAGTGCTCATATTAAAATTAATTTTCCAAAAGAACACGTTTCTATTCACAACCTCTGTATTCAAATAATGTCTGATTCTGTCAGTAATTTGGCTGACATAAGTAGCGGCAGCAATATTCATATTTCTTGTATTCCTGGTCAAGTTGAGAATATGTTTGAGTGTGCACCGTGGAAGCCTCCAATGCTCCAATCTTTTCAACAGTGCACTATATAATGATAACAATGAAGGAGATAATGAATCTAATCTAACTTAATCTAATAACTTTGATATACAGGATATTTTATTCCAATGTCTTTCCACTATTAGTTAATGATGGAATAACAAAGGTATAGACCCCCAATTGTATTATACACTTTTCATCAATCATGCCATTTTCAAATTACTTACGAGACAAATCATTATGCAAAACAAAAGATTGAATTTGGTAACAGAAAGAAAGCAATTGAGAATTATAAAGAAGCTCTAGATTGAAGAAATGGAATCCACCTGACATAAATGAAATGAAAAGATTCTGTGGGATAATTTTGTGGATCGGTCTTTGTAAAATGCAGAGTACAAAGAAAGTCTGTTGTATTCTAACCAGGTTAGTAAGCTAATTTGAGATTCTTCTAAGAATGTACCATACTTCAAATAATGGAAATGTATCACACGAAGAAAGACTGTACAAAATTCAACAACTCATAGACTAGCTTCTCCCGATGAAAAATAATTCTTTTCAGGGGGACAGCTTGTCTAATCAAAGCAATCAAAAAAAATTTACAACAGCATGGGATGAAACTTTTCAAATTGTGTCTTCTCTGTGTTTACACATGGAATCTCATGATATATACTGGAAAAGAAACAATTTCAGACAAAGGGGTTCCAGAAAAATATGTGTTTGAGCTTGCTGGACCATTATTTGATGCTGGATGAACACTATTGGTCCATTACTTGTGCTGTATGAAGACTTTGTGAAAATTGATATACAACGGTATCACTGACTTCTCAGTTACTTGATTGCTATACAAATCTTATTGGTACATTAACAGCTAATCAAATAAAAAATACTAAACAATTAAAAGAAACCAAAGGGAAAAAAGGTAAAATAGTTACAGCCCAATGTTCAGATATAAAAAAAAAGAAATGGAAAAATAACAGTGATTTCATCAAAACACAGACAAAACAGAAGAAAGCGAAGGCCACAGTGCTGTAATTGTATAGTGGGAACAATATTTTTTCACCAGACTGTCAATACACAAGTTACCTCTCAATTTTCAAAGAATTCTATGCACAAGTAACCGATAATGAAAAAGAATACATCTTTCAAAAATATGGAGTAACTTGTCATACATCAAACATTCTGAAGGTGAACATTTAACAAAAAATCAACACAAATGACAATATTTTGCATCAGACAACACTCAATATAACAGTTGAGCACAAAAGTGCATCGATGTCCAGGGTGGCCATTTTAAACATCTTTTGTAACAATATGGTATATAAATGCAACATTTAAATTAAGTTTTATGTTTTTCTTATTTAATTTATCTATCATTTATCAAATTTCATTCCAAAATAACCTACAGATTCTGCAGCAGTTACATTATGAGTTCGGTTTTATGTTGCTCACCCTGTATTAAGGGATGTGTTAAACTAATTATAAAAGTAAATTTCTACACATTGTTTTTTTTACACCATACTAATGTATCACATTAATATTTTTCTTACATTGTACATGTTCCAAATTTCTTTTTTATTTTAGTGACTTTTTTTTACTTTCACATAAATACTTTTACCCATTTAAACATTAAAATGATATATATTAAACTTTTTAAATTCTCTTTCCAGTTATCCAGAGCAAAGGTCAATCTAGATAACTGGTATTCCACTGTATGCAAAATCTAATAGTCTTACCACTTCATTTTCCACTTTTACATTTTTTGATTTAACTGAGATGTTCTCTTCAAGTGATAAAGGATCTTTTGGAATACCACCATTAATCATATTAACCGGTTCCTCTTTCAGTTGTATTAAATCTACCTGCTGCAATGCAAAACAAAAAAATGAATGCTAAAAAAGTAAATATTTATGAATTTTTGTATAATTTGTAAAATAGAAATAATTTGTATCTCTAATCCACTTACCACACACATTAACAGTACAGCCACAGTCAAATTATTATTATTATGGCTTTAATAAGCCAGATTTTATATGGGAGAACCTAGAAAATGTTTCTTACACCAAATTTTATCATCCAAATTTAAATTTTAAAAATGACGCTACTCACCTACAGATTATTCTACAAACTGTAATCTATTACAATCCAATAATTTGTTTAACTGCTGCGGTAATTTTCCTCATTTAGTTTTTTCTAATCTCACAAACATTAGTGTTAATATTGTCTATGGTAAAATTTTTGTTAGTTATAAATATACCTTTAAAGATAATGTAACCTAAAATTTTGAATTCTTATCTTATATCTGATCAACGCATACCAGATTATGAAAATAGAAATTTTGTAAGATTCAAATTCAATGACTGAAAGATAAATTCTAAACAATAGTTATTTATTTGTTATGTTGCCACATAACCTTGAAGCTTGTGTAGAATATGGAAATGCAATTTTGTAGCATAAGAAAATCACGATGCCTGACCAGAATTTGATATTGATTATGATACAGAAATTTTTGCGAGAAATTGCAATTATATTAGAGTGGTCACTATGAAAAACGGCGCTAGTATTTAAACTGCTGCATGTAAGTTAAAAATCCCACAATAAAAATGAAGGTATCATCAGAAAATGCAATTATTTTTGCACTACCTGGATTCGACCAATTTTAGTTACAATCATTTTTCTGAAAATTAAGGGCACGAAAAACACACTTTTTGCACTTTTTTTTGAGAATGGCGACTTGAATTGCTATAAAATCCAAACCGATACAGATAAAAATGTTCTACTTTTGGAAGTAGATTAAACGATTAGAAAAAATAAATTTCCATTAATATCAGGCATTAATTTTTTAGAATTTTTATTTTTAGAGTTGAATTAATAAACATTACTGTTTTACGGTGAGGATCATAATAATAGATTTAAAAAATTGTGGCAATATAAGGAATGAAGAAGCAGTCTCAGTGAGCAGTAAAGTATCAATACTGATAACAGTATATTGATATTATGTCATTGTATATTAGTATAAATTAATTGCAATGCCAGTCTTCAGTCTGATGGATTCAATAAGTATTTAGCTGTGATATCTAATAAATTAAATGTATTTTTTATTTCCATATGTTCAGTTCACGCTGTTTTTTTTATTTATTTAACAGTGCTGCATTATGCCAAAGACAGTTTATAATAAAAAGTTAATTTGCATTTTTTTTATCAGATTTTAAGTTAGATTTTTTTTTTGTAATTTTTCTGTAACTATCTTATGTGTAATACGAATAAGAGGGAAACACCTTCGTTTTCCAGTCAAGATGACCATACAATTAAAAGTAGTTCGAGAAATGTAATCTACAATGAATATAAATTTTTTCAAAAGCTATCCTTATGAACTTAGCTATCCTTTTTATGGACTTTGAATTCCATAGCGTGATTTACTTTGATAAGTTCATGAACTCAATGCTGATACATGCGGCATTAGTTGGAGATCAGTACAAAGGATATGTAGGACAGCTAAGGAATGCGATAACAACAGTTGCGTTCAGTTTGAAATGCCAGGGAAAAATGGGAAAATAGGACACCGGATGGAAATCTGTTACTGGACAATTTTAACCATCATGTATTGTGCAGAAACATATATCAATACTAACTCTACCATTCAGAATGAAATCCTTATCGTTAAGAAGTTCAAAGAAGAAATACGGGAAAGACTGGAAGCAAACTTTATCATTTATGACCGTTTGTCGTATTGTGAAAAAATTGGATTTTTAAGTCATCACAAATTAAAAGCATCATGTGATGGTCGACGTATATTTTATCATAAATTATGATTTTTATCATAAAATTGGTTTATGAATGAAGTACAAATAACTTACAAAAAGGGAATGCAGTAATAATAGATAACACAACTTACTTCCCTTTTGTGGTACATAAAGTTACCACAACAGCTGGAGGAAAGCTGAAATCAAACAGTAGCTTTAAGAAAAAGTGGTTGCTTGCAACCACATTTTTTTTTTAAATTTCAGCATTCTAATAATATGTATAATGTTTACCGATACGGTTTTAATGCCTTTATGTAATCTGTTATTCTTTTTATATAGATGTCTTTGATAGAAATATTGCGAATAATTGTAAAAATAAAAATAAATGAAAATAACAAACACCAACAGTATAGTAATAATAATAATACTTACAAAAATTAAAATTTATAATATTAACGATGTATAAAGTAGTCTGACAAAACTGCGTGAAAGGCATTATTAAACCATGCCTGTTGTTGCTGGTCATTATAGCAACAACATGCTAAACTACTAGTTGCAGCTGTAGTTTTTGAATGATCTTTTTAAATCATTCCAACCTCAATTAAAAGCTTAATATTAAATACTTTATTTTCAAAATATCATCATCTTATTCAAATTGTTTCAATGATTACAACGTGTTTTCCCCATAAAATAATCATTGAAATTAAAGATAGGTTGTCTCGTAAAAAACACTGTACGCTTCAATAATACTAGTTTTGGGCTAAAATCTTAATTATAATTATTGAGAAACAATCGTTTAATCTACCTCTGAAAATGGAATTTTTTGCCAAGCTCTTTTGTATGAAAATCACATTTTGCATAAACAAATTAATATAGTTCTTGAAGAACATGGTTTTATGGAAGGTAATCTACGTGAACGAACTTGTGTGAATATACAGAAGATACTGGTGATGTACTAAATGATGGTAATTATGTTGATGGAATTAATACTGATTTTCGTTGTGCATTTGATGTAGGTTAATATCAAATTACTTATCAAAAAACTAGCTGCATGTGGATTTAATAATAAATTGTTGTCTTGTATACATTTCTTTTGTAC
This sequence comes from Lycorma delicatula, assembly GCF_047948215.1. Taxonomy (NCBI): domain Eukaryota; kingdom Metazoa; phylum Arthropoda; class Insecta; order Hemiptera; family Fulgoridae; genus Lycorma; species Lycorma delicatula. The sequence goes on from NC_134466.1 coordinate 62,910,792, forward strand.
AAACAAATTCCCTATGTTAAAACCGATAACTTTATCTCTAAGTCTATTTACGTTAAATGTGGAGTAAACCAAAGGCATGCATTTGAGTTCTCCAATTTTCATAGTATTTATAAGAAACAGTTTATTCATACACTATTAACTTTTTTTCTCTATTTTTTGCAGATGATATGAAATTATTTAAGCCTATTACAAATCTAGTTTATATTCAATTACTTCCGATTGAACTTTGTGCAAAAATGATTTGACTTAAATGGTATTTATATTAACTTAAAAAAAATTGATTTCATAGTCAATTTGGAACGTTTGCAAATGTTAATATACATTGAAACTTTATAATACAAAATAATACTGCAATAAAAAAGGTATCATCTATTAAAGACTTAGCTGTATATTTTGATAACAAGTTATCCTTCAGTGAATACACTGGTTTTACTGTATCTAAGTCACTAAAAATGGTCAATTTTATTAAGAGATTCTCTACAAATTATAAAAAATATTAACGCTGCAGAATTTCAGTTCACACATTTATACAGTACACAAATACGGTTCTGTTGTCTGGCGACCTTATGCTGACTTGAAATTAAAATTACTAGAAATACCACATAAAATCTTTTAGATATGCTGCCTATAAAATCTGTGATTCTATTTACTTTACTATATGAAGAAGGATTCAGAAAAGTAAGATTATGCGCAGAACAAATATCAAACCTTAAAACAATAATAAGGGAAAAAATTACAAGGTATAAAAACTAAGTAATTGTCTTCATAGATTTCAAAAAGGCATACAACTCAATCTATAGGACTTCCTTATTTAACATCCTAGAAGAATTTGGTGTGGATCCCAACATAATTAACAATACTAATTGGAACAGACAGTAAATAAAATCGAGTCTGAAATTGAAAGTAAGTGCTTAGCCCATGCTGAAAACATTACAATTTTCTTGGAGAACCTCAAAAAGGCAGCTGAACAAGTAAAATACTTAAAATAATTTGCAGGGAAAATAAGGCTAAAGATTTCTTTGAAAAAGGCAGAATTCATGACCAACCAAGATTTCCCCAAGTCCCTAAAAATGAAATTCGGAAAAATCAATAAAGTTAACAAATTTAAATATATGGGAGAAATAATTCAAATTAATGATTTAGATAAAAAAGCCAATCAAACAAACGTGAGAAAAATAAAATTAGCCTACCAACTAACAAAAGATTTTTTTAACAAAAAGGACATCTCAGTAGATACCAAAATCAGGCACTAAAATACATTAATCAAACCAGAGAACCTATTTGCTTCAGTTTTTTTCTAGGCAAAAAACATTTTTGTTACGATGCCCAGGAAAAAAACATGAAATATAGAAATAAAGTATAAAATCTAATAAGATAACAACAAAATTAAAATAAATAAACACTTAAAAACAAAAATTAAAATTAAAACTAAAATATTAAAAGCAATGACAAAATAAACTAAAATGTGAAACACAAAAATATACAACTACTGTACAAAAAAATTTAAGCACACTATTAAAAAGTATGTAAAATACTAATACTTGGAAGAAATAAAAATACCCAGTCCAAAACTTCTTTATTACTGCCCAGGATTTGATGAAAATTCATGGGCAATTTAAATTTATCATGTAAGGCCACATACCATATGCAATCCACAAGGATGTGGCACACAGTGAAGTGGCACTCGCATTGTACATGCATCGGTGTATTTTCTGCTGACATCAGGTACCTGTGAGAAGCTCTTGTATGTCCTATCCGTAATTGGCAGATAACCACTTCCTCTTCCTCTCAGCAAATTTTCCTGTGGCAACACAGTACCATTGAAATGTCAAAGTTTGTTACCTACCACGGCAATCGAGTCATTTTGCTACCTTTCACAAAGTGTGTGTTTGACATGGTAAATAAAGTCGGATGTAGTAATACAGGTAGTGAAGGATAGTTGACTACATGCATCTTTAGCAGCAGAATCTGCATCAGATGCATCTTCAGTTTAAAATCAGATAAACAAAATCCAAAAGAAAAATAGAGTAAAAGCTTGAAAAAGATTCTAGAACCGATAAGAATGCAAGAAAATGAATGCAAATTAAGAAGTAATAAAGACATTTCAAATGAAATGAAACTGACAAAATGTCATCTCAATCGAAAAAGAAGAGCCAAATCTTTTTCAGTCTCACAAAACAGATTTTCAACCCCATTTACAGAAAAAAAGAATGGAAATCAACAGATTTCAGTGGTTGTAAATGAAAATTGAAATATTTTTTCAAGGAGATACTACAGTAAAGAATAATGTTCAGAAAACCAGTAAAGATTTCACAGAAAGGTAGAAAAAAGAAACAGCATTTGCTCAGAAGAGAGAAGGGAAGAATAAAGCAAAAGAATGAAGAACTGTTAGAAAACAGGAATAAACATTTAGAAAGAAATGAATGTAAAGTAACATATTGCCTCAAACATATAAAAAAAAAAACAAAAAAACTTACATGCTCATGTGATGTGTTAGTTTCAGTCACGTGATGTGGTAAAAAAAGAATATCATTTGTGCTACATTATCCTGTTCAGTCTCTAATTTAATATTTTTATTAAGAGGCACAGCTTCATTATTAAAAGTATTATTTACAGGCCCATTCATTATTCATTATCTATAAAAAAAAAACGAAAATTAAAATAAATATTCATAATAAAAATAAAATATATATATATATATATATATATATACTGTTGAGTTTTTCATAAACAGCTGTCTTATAACTCCTTAATGATTGTTCTTTGGTTATGTTTTGTGGTGGCTTGAATGGGGTTTTATTTGATACTGATGCAAGCTTTCTTCAATGAAAAAGGTAAGAACACAAGAACAGACGAATGATATTAACAGATGCCGCCATATACATGGCTCAAATTAATCTCTCTAAGAGGCCATGTGATATGGCCCATGGCTCACTGATTCTTTGATATATACTAATGTACGTGATTTTATTTTTTTAAATATATTTCTTATGAATTCTTTCTGTTATTGATAAGTTTTCTATTTGTTTTCATTTAGTTACAGATCTAGTTTCTTTTTTTTTTATTTTATTAAACTAAATTTGTTTAATTTTAACCGATGTATTTACATTCATATCCTCAGAAGTAAATTCTCTACAAACTAGAAATGTTTAATCGTCTACTGGTAAAGTAACAAAAAAATTTTATTCTAAACCTAAGAACATTTATTTTATTCCAAACCTAATTCTAGTGTTTTCCAGCATAACACTTTTGTGTTTTGATTTATTTTTTAATGAGTTCTAGTGAAAATGCTGATTTTGACACTGACTGATGAAAACCCTGAATACAGATCAAAATTTGACAAACCAATCGTAAATGACAAGACAAAAAATTAGAGGTTTATAGAGAGTGATTCAGAAGAAAGTTATGATAGAATTATGAATATCTGATTCTGTCAGTAATTCGGCTGACATGCAGCAGCAATATTCATATTTCTTGTATTCCTGGTCAAGTTGAGAATATCTTGGAGTGTGCACCATGGGAGCCTCCAATGCTCTAATGTTTTCAACAATGCACTATATCTGATATCTGATTCTGTCAGTAATTCGGCTGACATAAGTAGCAGCAGCAATATTCATATTTCTTGTATTCCTGGTCAAGTTGAGAATATCTTGGAGTGTGCACCGTGGGAGCCTCCAATGCTCTAATGTTTTCAACAATGCACTATACAATGATAACGAAGGAGATAATGAATCTAATCTAACTTAATCTAATAACTTAGATATACATGATATTTTATCCCAATGTTTTTCCACAATTAGTTAATAATGAAAAATAACAGCAAAGGTACAGATGCCAACCCCCAAGAAACGTATTGTGCACTTTTCTTCAATAATGCATTTTCAATTTCTTAAGGTAATGAGACACATCATTATGCAAAACAAAAGATTGAATTTCGAAGGAGAAAAAGAGCAATCGATAATTATAAAAAAGCTCTAGATTGAAAAAATGAAATACACCAGATATAAATGTAATGCAAAGATTCTGTGGATGGGTGTTAGTAAAACGCCGACTATATAGCAAGTCTGTTGTATTATAACCAAGTTAGTAAGCTAATTTACTGTAACATATTTGAGATTCTTCTGAGAATGTTCCATGCTTCAAATAATGGAAATGTTCCATATGATGAAAGACTATATAAAATTCAACAACTCATCGACTAGCTTCTCCCAAAGTTTCAAGAATAAATGAATCCTCAGGATGAGATCTGAATCTATGAAAAATAATTCTTTTCAGGGGAACAGCTTGTCTTTCATCAAAACTACCCAAAAAAAAAGACATCAGCACGGGATGAAACTTTTCAAATTATGCCTTGTCTGTGGCTATATATGGAATCTCAAGATATATGCTAGAAAAGACGTAATTTAAAGCAAAGGGGGTTCCAGAAAAATTGTGTTGGAGCTTGCTGGACCATTACTTGATGTTGGATGAACACTATTTTGAAAATTGGTATACAAGGGTATCGTTGACTTCTTAGTTACTTGATTGTTACACAAATCTTGCTGGTATATTAATGGCTAATCAAAAAGGAAATACAAAACAATTAACAGAAACCAAACTGAAAAAAATTGAAGTAGTTATAGCACAAGGTTCAGGTACAAAAAAAAATATATATTGAAATGGAAAAATAACAGGCATTTGTTAATGATTTCAACAAAACAGAAAGAAAGGCCACTATGAAACCCAAGGTAGTTACAGATTACAACAGTGCAGAAGTACTTACATATACAGTAGGTCTGAAAAATTCCCGAATAAAATTTCTATATTCGATACAAGTAGCGCCATCTCTCGAACAATCAGGGAAATGTGTAGCACAATCCCTGACAAGCCTGTGTACAAAATTTCTTCATTTCATCACTCTAGTCTCGAGTTATATTCAGCTACGTACGTTGTGTTCCTGTGATCTTGTGGGAGCTTGCAATATGGAATAGAGAAGCACGATAAAATTTTGTGTTCGATTTCAAAAATCTTTCGTTGAAACTTATTCTATGATACAGCAAGCATTCAGATATGAACCCCATCTTGTACTTCAACATAAATGTGATAGAAGCGTTTAAAAACGGTAGAGAGTCGTTAGATGACGATGAACGAAGTGGAAGGCCAACAACAGCTGTTCATGATTAAAATATTGCGAAAGTGCACACGCTCCTGCTCAAACAACCTCATCTTACCCTTCAGCCCATAGCTGAAGTGTTAAACATCGGTAAAGACACGGCATGTAAAATTTTAAAAGAAAAAATGAACTGCTGATAGGTGTGCTCTCATTTCGTTCCACATTTGTTGATCGCAAAACAAAAAACGGGTGCGTCTTTCTTACGCTCAAGACTTCATTGAAATTGCCTATAGCGATCCAAATTTTTTGCAAATAATTATAACTGGGGATGTAAGCTACTGCTTCATGTATGATTCACAAAGCGTGAATCCGCTGTTTGGTTGAGTCAAGTCAATCAAGTGATATAAAAAAATCATTTTTGAAATACTGTTTTCGTCAAAAAACATAAATTATCAGTGCTTGGTTTTCATACAACCCTGTTATCAAAGAACAGAAACTTCCAACGAAAACCCAAATATTTAGGGAAGAATTGACTTTACATGTTTTACAGATGTACGACAATGATGTGCAAACTGAAGTCAGTCAAGGTGTATCTACAAAAGAAACTGCAAGAGTAGATAGGCTGATCAAGACTGAAGGTAAGAAGTTAACAGCAAGACAGAGATGCAGTGGCTGCTACAAAATGAAGGGGTAAACAGATGATAGAGAAACCTCAGCAAAAATTATCAAAAGGGTGATGACAAAATGTTATGTGTATGATGCCTTCTTTTATTTTCGATTGCTTCGGCTGTTGACTGATTTTGTCATCTCATAAAATCTTTGATAGAAACTTTGTTGATCATGATTTTGTATAAAAAAGTTCTGTATTGAATTCTTTATAACAAAATTGATAATTAAATGATAGAAATTATGAACAGAATTGTTTTCTGTAAATATTTTTTTAACATAGTATGATGTAAGTAATAATAACAGTAGTTAAAAGATGTAAATAGGTAGTTTCCTTAAGAGTTATAAATATAACCTTGTTCTATACAAGAATACTTTGTAAATAATACTAAAATTAATCATATGATCCCTCTAAGGCTCACACATGGACCTCTAATTAAAAACTAAAGAACATCAGGAGGCTGTGTGAGCCACATGTGGCTCAAATGAGTTTTTGTATTATGTACATCTTTGTTACAGTTTTAATAAATATTACATGTAAATATCACTCAAATGATTTGTTAAAGAAGATAAGTCTCATGCATTGTCTAACGCTTAACGAAGCACAACAAATAACTACTGGCAATCAATGAAAATTACACTGAATTTTAATAATTAAAAATAATACAGAAAAATTACGTGGAAGTAACTTAGATGCGGTATAATGAATGTTATGAGAGATTTAATCGTATAAATTAAGATAAAAACCTTATAACAGAATACATTAAAATATTTGCAAACCGGTCAATTTCAACTGATGACAATTATGTATGCTACAAAAATGATTCTGATTTTAGAATAAATAATTTTTTTAACATTCCCACACTAATAAAGGTTACTAAAAATGGGGGAAAATACTAACTAAGAATTAATCAGTTTAAACAGAATTTAAAAAATAAATAATGCAAGCTTGTTTAGATATATAAATGTCAAAATATGCACAAGTTTATGGAACTTTTATTTATTATATTACTGTAATGTTTGTGAAACAGATTTATAATATTGCTGTGTACATCTTTGTTTACTCATATCTAAGTTCAACATTATGTTATACCTTGCTTACCACCATGTAACATATTTCAAATTATGTGCATATAAAATTTCAAATTCAATAAATAAATTATTAAACTTAAATTAAATCCAAGTGATCCTTAGGTCTCTTAGCACCCCTCAGGAAATGGCAGTACTCGCTTTAGCGATAACCAATTTATTCAATTTATCATCAAATCTAACAACAAATTTTATGTTACAAATTAAAAGTTAATAAACAAGAGGCAGAACTAATTTTAAGGGGGTATTAATATTTATATACGATGTTCATATGTTTTATACATCGCTTTCAAATATTTATAATTCTAATTTTTTTGACATGCTATATAATTTCAGTGGCTGTTTAACAGAATTGATAGTTTGTGAGACTATTAAGTAGACATGTATTTAGTCAGTTATAAAGATGTTTTTATTCTGTCTTTGTGTTTTGGGGTATTCCAATTTAATTCAACAAATTTTTAAAACTTTTGATTTTAATGATATTTGAAATATAACTACCCACCTTGCAGTGGCAAAAAAATACTATTATATTTTTTTTTAAATTTTTCTTGAATAATAGAATATTTTCTAACTCGCCAACAGGTAAAAACAGTCCTTTACATCACTTTTTCCATAAGCTGTAGCATTCCTATTTTACATCATACAGAGGGTCAAAAAGGGCTTTTTGGAAAGAATAAAGATGGAACTTCATCTTAGTGTACTCAAAATTCATTTTGTTACATAACCAAATCTTGTAACGTTTACTGAAGTTACGTTTACAATTGTTTTTTTTTTTTCAAATTTTGGGCCCAAAATAAATAATGAAGGACTTGGGGTAACAGGCCTATTTTCTAACTTTTAACTCTTAGATACTAGTAGTACTTATAAAAAAATTGATTGTTCTGAGGGTACTTCATTAAAAGAAATGGCTCCAAATCATAAGATTTTGAAAATGTCTCATTTTTGGGGCCCAAAAACTACCTGCGGAACAGGTTGCAAAAATCTGAAATGTTTACAGTATTAAGTATTTTTTATATACTTTAAAACCGTTTGTTACTCAAAGGTGTTGACGAGTAATGAAGCCATCAAAACCACTGAAAACACCATCCTTCTAACTGTAAAATTATAACAATAATAATAATTACAATAATAATATCAACAAAAAAAAAAAACTAAAATAAGATGAGAAAAAAATTATAAAATTTTTTGGATACATTGAACAATGTATCCAAAAAATTCACAGCAAGTATTTTGTCAGATTATAATGTAGGTCTATTATAAAAAATATTTTGATATATCTATAATGAGATAGCTTATATTAAAGATAGTTTGTTACTATGACTCATACACGCAGTCATGTTTAAACACGAAAATAAATAGACATGGATGGACATAAATGTTTGCAAAATCCTGAATGTAAACATTGTAGAAGTCTCTGTTACTGTTTTGATTTCAATGCGACATGTTGTATTGTTGCTAGTGTTAATACTGTGGTTAAGTATTATATACTTGTTTAAAAAGTAATTTTATTAACAGTAAACTTCTCTTTTATTTCTAATTTTATTAATTAGAGAAATTTTTAATTTTAGTTGTAGAGAAACTGGAATAAGACAAAGTGAGGTGCAATTGGTAGTTTTATAAATTATACTAACTGTATTGTTATTGTAAGAACCCTAGCATTTTATAAAAACAGATTATGGAGTGTTCAATTAGCATTTACACTGAAACAGTATGTCACAAATTGACTTACACTAGATCTTCAGTATTGCACGATATTTTGGAGTTTACTAAACAGCAAATAACATTGATATCTTTAAGAAGTGGATGTACTGAAACAAAAAGTATCTGTACTTTTCATAAAACTGAATATTTAGATAAATATTTTCATACTAATGGGAAAAGTCACTCGGACCCATTTAGCTATCACACTAAGCAGGTGATCTCTCTTAGAAATATCTTTGACACTTTCAACATGCAATTCAAATTTAAAATTAATTCCAGGCAGAGCACTGTGTACAAAATGCTTAAACAAAATGCAAAAACCACAAAATGATACAGAAAGCGAACCGGAATGTGAAGATATATTTGAGCCTCAATATGTTATAGTCATGTCTGTGAAAAAAGCTTGTTCAGCACTTGGCATTTCCTCCGATAAGGTTCAAAAATTATCGAAAAGCACAAAGGTACCAATTTCAAAAAATAATGTTACGAAAATAGCCGAGTCGGTTACCAGTAAATTAAACAAATCCTTTCATTTAAATATTTCTACAGAAGAAACCAGTTTAGTACCGCAAAATTATGCTGATTTAGGTAGGGAATGTGAAGAATTAATCATTAAAATAAAAGATAAAATGAAAACAGTTAAATCAACCCACGAAAAAATTAATATTTTATTACCAAGAAGCTGGAACAATCAAAAAATTGAAAATGAGTTTAGTGTTGGTCAGCATTTAGCCCTTCAATCCAAACAATTAGTTAAAACAAGTGGAATTTTGCCGCAGATCTGCAAAAAGAAACCAAGTCACGTAATTGATGAAAATGTTATTAAATGTGACCAACATTTTTACCACAATGATCAGCACAGCTGAATGATGCCAGGCAAGAAGGACTGTGTCTCAGTAAGACAAGCTGACAGGAAGTCAATTAATATTCAAAAAAGCTCATCTTATGTAACGAAAAAGAATTGTATACAGCCTTCAAAGAAAAACATAATTTAAAAATTGGTTTTTCAAAATTTGCTGATTTAAGACCTTAATTTTGCATTCTGCCTTTTCTGGTAGATTATTTTCTCTAAGATGTTGCTGGAATTCAGGCGCAAAACATCGTAAAACCACTGGCTAAAAATTTCTTGTGTCATTCAAGCACTTCATTGTGAAAAATATTTCACTGGTAATAAGTCACGATTTATATGCTTAAAAACTCTCGGGTTTTTGACTTGCCAATAACAGCTAGAGGAAGTCTATGACAACCACTTGCGATAGAACATACATGATTGGAGATGCGTTCTTTCCTTACTTTGTATCCAGCCTCAGAGCTCCCGGAAGAAGATGCTACGGAAAAACTCTCGGGTTTTTGACTTGCCAATAACAGCTAGAGGAAGTCTATGACCACTTGCGATAGAACATACATGATTGGAGATGCGTTCTTTCCTTACTTTGTATCCAGCCTCAGAGCTCCCGGAAGAAGATGGTAAGGTTTTCTAAGGAACCGCCTTCCAGGACAATCCCATTTTGTTACAGTTATACACCTGCGCATGACTTAAATTATGACTTTTATTTTTTGAACTAAACTTTCACAATAGTCTACTACAACCTGACTATCAGCACTTAATTTTTCACCCTCAATTGCAAGCTGGCGAATTCCTTGCCTTAGTTTAAAACTATTTAGCCAAACCCTGGCTGGCTTTAAAATCTGGATCGTCATTTAATAGTTCATTCATTTGAAGAACTGCCTCAATAATTAATGAGCCACTTAAAGGTAGACCTTGACTATGATGCTGTGCAAACCAAATGTACACTGGCTTGTCACGTTCAGCATTTTCTGTTGTTTTCATTCTCTTTCTGGTTGTTACATCACCATCAGTAACTTCCAGTTTACTCATCAATTGCTCTATTTTATCTGCATTTTTTTAAATATTATTTACTGATGTATGAGGGATTGCAAACTCCTGTGATAGTACTTTCACCCTCATACAGGTGTTCAAAAATCTCAAACTTTTATAACTTCCACATTTGCTAGACAACTGACTCACATAATGCAATGAATTTTAGAAACGAAAAGGAAATGATGTAATTACAGTTCTTTTGATAATAAAATACTACACTGTGTAAGAAATATGAAAAAACTGATTAAATAATAGTGCCCAAATGAAAATGTTTATATGGATGAAAGATATGTAAAGTAATTTTATCGGTTCTTTTCTCACATGATTACTATAATTTATACATAATGTACAATAGGCTCATATAAAAACATCAGTCGCAATTAAGTGAATTTTTATACTGCAGGCCTAATGGGGTACTTTTTATTAGTAATTAAAAATTTAATTTACTTTTGTGTATCAGTATTGTACCTCTAAAATAAAAATCACAAATTTTTCCAGAAGGATGACGAATTATTGAACGAGATGAATTAACGGGTAACGAACAATCGAGGTCCTATTGTAATTATAACCTAATTGAAAACTTCAAGAGTCTATTGGAAAACTGTCAACTATCCACTGTTCTTATTTATTAGTATCGTAGAATATGAATAAGAAAATAAGTATTATTATTTTCAATAAATAGAAAGATAATCACGGAACTTATGCAATGTTATCCAACCCAATGTTTTTTTATCGTATACGTCATTACTGTTAAATGTTTTGAGTACGTAAATTATAAATTCAGTAATTATTGCAATTATTTATTATTTAAATCAAAACATTTATGTTAATTGGTCGAGGTTAGCGAGCTTAGGTTAATTTATATATCTATAACTATAAACAGCAAACCTTTGGATTATTGTCAATATCGCCCGATATAACCATTATATTATAACTATAATTTAACGAATTAACCTACGCTTGCTAACTTAGACTAATTAACACAGTAATGTTTTAAGAAATGATTACATTGTAGAGCAACTAACCGTACAGCATTAGTAATGACAAATTCATCATTAAAAAAAATCTACTTAAATTCTATTAATTTATGTTAGAATGGTATAAAATTACTTACTTGGTCAGAAAAACAAAAGTGAACACCACCAAATAAATAATACTTATATTATAATATAACCCCTCCCACACAAAGGTGTTAGACAAACATTCACAGTATTAATGATTGTTCAATACTGCCAACAAATGCAATTGTATACTTCAATACATACGATTATCTCGTTACAATACTGAATAATAATAATGTTTTTGTTTAACATAAAAGTAATGCAACACAAAAATGCAGTAATTATATGTAAAAATTCAAAAAACATTTTCGTTAATAAATTAAACAGCCAGTAATCATTTTCAATTACTTATACATTTTTGACCATGACAATCGGAGATGGTATTCATTTTAAAATGCATACTTTTGAAACGACACACCGCCAAATTTATTATTTTTTTCCTATAAAAATGTACTTAAAATATTTTACAAGAAATTAGTTGTCCTTTTTTTTTGACATCGTCTAAATTAAAAAATGACTCAGGAAGACCGGACGAGTCGAAAGTGGTCAGCAAAAAACTAGAGTTGGGAGAAACGAATCATTATAATGATTCAAATCACGTAAATCAGTTAGTTATAGAGATAACTAACTTATCAAAATCAGTTAGTTGTCGAGAATCACTGATTCGAATCGCATAAATTTTTCGGTGAATCCGAAGTCAATAATTATTAAAAACAAACATCAGACATAAACGAGTATTTTTATGAATCACTGCAACGAAATGCCAAAAGACCTTGACAGCCACTTTTGTTTAAAATACCAGTACACATAAATATAAATGATACGTATAAACATTTTATATAGGTTTATATATTAATTTTGTTTCACGTTGTTGAAGTAGTTATGTGAAGCGAGAAGGTATCGGATCCGTAATCATGGACTCATCGGTCTAAGTCCAACTTTACATACATATATATTATTTTTTGCTTTTTTTAATTTAAATATAGTGATTTATTAATAATTATTAACCTTTGTAAACATTTTTGAAATAAACTCAAAAGTACATAAAATTTTATTTTACTAATACTTCTGATTTTCTTCTATAATTTTTTATTATTATTGAATTGTTATTTGTTGTAAAACGTTTTTATAATCAGAGGTTAATAATTTGTTTTATAACATCATATCAGCCGATTAGTAGGCTACCTGTACTTTAAAAAGTTTTCAATAAATATCTACATAGAAGATTAAAACCTTTTTTCAACAAAACAAACCAACATCTGACTACAAGTTTGGCTTTCAAACATTTCATAGTACCATCAAACAGATTCATAGTGTTCTTTCTAATATTCAGATAGCTTCAGACAAAGAACGTCTGCTCTACCAGTTTTTATTATATCTGTCAAGTCTTCAGATTAGGTGTAGCACACTGGCCTTTTTAAAATTAATCAGTTTTTAACATTTTTAACATTTTCAGTTCTTTTTTAAGTAATAGATATTTCAAGGTTAAAATCCAGACTGAATTGTCTCCACTATTTTCCACAAATATATGGATCGCTCAAGGAAGTGTAATATTCTATTCATACGCTTCCAAATATGCCGGTTTCTCCCAACACTGTAATAGCCGCCTTTACTTATGTACTTTTTTTGTACCGCATGAAAATAGTTAAATCATCACCAGACACCATGTCACAGCACCTTCAAGAATAGTTAAACAACATTGAAGCACGGGGGAAGTTGTGGCAAATAAAGTCTGACAAAAATTAAAGTACACATTTTAGTTTCACTCTCTGAACAAATGTCCACTTGTTATAATCGATGACATTCAGCTACCGCAATCAAATTCTACAAAATACTTTGGTATTCATCTTGACAAAAGGCCTGCATTTGGAAAAACGAGAAAACTGAATATTAAATTTTGTCAGTTGTACCGGATTGTAAATCGAAAGTCAAAATTATCTCCGAACAAGTTAATTATTTACAAAGCCATCCTGAATCCAATCTGGATTTACGGCAGCCAGTTACTGGGAATATTAATAAAATGAAATGTAATTATATTTCATTTTCAATCCACAGTTTTTCACAGTTCACAGATTTACCTTGGTGCATTACAAATAAGAATGTACACGAATCTTCACATACCTACAGTTATAGAAGGAATCTCAATTTAATAATCAAAACTTAACGGTCATCCAAATGTACTGTCGATTAACCTTTCAAACCGCATTTGACACTTACATCCTACTGACCTTTTTTAAAATTCAAGATTTTTAATAAGTAAATCCTTCTAAGGGAAGTAAGAAGTAATTATTTTTTTAATTTTACCGTTGAGTTTTTCTCCTTGAAGACATTTGCAAACATTCATTCACCTCATTTGTACATTTGTCCTGAATGAACAAATTATAGATATCTACTTGCATTAAAAAAAGTTTATATCAGCTGTTATTTATTTCAAACGCATTCTAAAATACGTTAAACCAATTTAAAAAATAAACCACCTAATAATGTCATCTGATGCCAGTGTGAAACAGCTGCAATGTAGACTATTTCCTTACTCATTTCCTGCCAGGTCATGACTGCTTCAGGTCGAACCTGTAGTGCAGCGAGTATGATTTGTGCTTTTATTGAGGCACCCTCGATAATGTTGAGCACGTGATCTTCGTGCGCATCAAGAGGACTAAAACCAAAGGTGAAGTATGTAATGGACCTGTTAGACACGAATAACATAATCGAATGCGATTTCTGAGTTAGTGAGGATCACCACTGCGTGGAAGGGGGCTGGGGAGTAGAATGGTGGGCATCCACCTACGTCAGTTAAATTTGGTTAGACCACATTCCGGAAAAAAGAGAGCTGAGGGGAGTGAGCAGAATCCAAATTGGGATTGAGGGCCCATGCCGCTGACTGAATAAATTTGGTCGATTCGTGTACTGCATTATCCGCATGGGCGGGTGATTTTAAAGACACGTCCAACCTTGTATTTTCCTATAAAAACTCTTGAAAACGTCGTTTACTGGTCATTTTATTAAATAGAGTGGGAGATCGAACAGTTAACATAAAATATATATATTGTATTGCCATGAAACTTGACACAATGTCTGTCAGTAAACCTTGTTTCAGATATAAGCATTACGTCTATCTTAATATTTAAAACAGCTTTTGATTCTAGTTTTTTATCAGACAACCCGTTATCATTCCAGATTGCTAGTCTGAGACAGTAGATCGTTTTTTCTCAAGACGATTCATGAATAGTCCTGTTCATATTTTCAAGCGTTCACTCAAATCTTTGCAACATACGGTCCAGGACATTCATCAGCCCGCGAAAATTTTGGTTATCAATAGTTTGTTGATCATAGCGACAAGTCATTTTAACTTTTTCAGCGTATGTAGTACCAGAAATATTCAGCCTATTATTATATTCATTATTATGTTACACTAATGTTACTACTATTATAATTATGAAAGCTATTGTTACTAGAGTTCGTTACACGATCGTCTCTCTTTTAGCATTCAAATTGTTATTATTGACATTAGTATAATTAATAATTAATTAGTTTAATTAATTGTTATTAGTTACAATTCTGGAAGATAGGGCGGGTTTGATAGAATAGACCTTAGTTTTATACTATTGATAGATTTTACACCCTTTGTAACTCGCCGCAGCTGATGCAGGAAGCTGGAACCTGGTGCCTTAGAACAGACTGTTGTTGCACGATCTGTACCGCATTTTACAGAACGGTGCGGGCGATTGCATAGATTTTTGGTATGGCCAAAGCGTTGGAAAGGTTTGCATTGGACCGCTTCTTTTTTAAAATACGGAACTTCAAAGCTAACAGTTGTGTAGTTGAGAGATTTCACGTCAAAAATTTCTTTATTATTAGATTTGGGCTCCAAAACATTTGGACGTCAAACGTAAAAAATGTGTTTTTTGATCCTATTTTTGGCGTTTTACACGGGATATCTTAGAAACTAAGGGAGATACAGTTCTGGGACCTATTTTTTTTGATTTCCCAGCTCAAAAACCATAAGAAACAATTGAATTTGCCCCTTAGTTGACCTACCCAGAATTTCAGAAAGCCATAATTTACTCGGGGAGGAACTGAAACTCGGGCGAAATATTTCATCCTGTATAACTCGCTAACGGGTCGTTTCGGACCTATGTTTATATGAACTTTTTTCTTATTTTTGCCTCTAGAATGAGTTGTCAAAGTATGCCCTATCCTCCTGAACCACCTGTATTTCCTTGATTTTGGGCATAAAAATAATTTTAAATTGAAAAATAAATATTTTTCCTCGCTAATCAAGTTTGAACATATTAGGAATTCACTCTATATATCCATTAATAGTTATTTGTTTTTTAAATATAATTTAATCAAACAACTTACGCTCGCTTCGCTCCCTAACGTTGCCTAGTTAATACAGTAATGTTTTGAGTAATTAAATAATAAATTCAGTAATTCTGACAATTATTTATTATTTAAATAATTAAAACATTATTGTTAAATTTGTCGATGTCAGCGAGCGTAGGTAAAAAAATTTTTTTCCCCTTAATTCTCGCCTAAAAATTGTTATTTGTAACAAAAAAAAAGTGTGCTTCACACCGCACGGAGTGAAGAATTGTATGGGATCGCAATCGTTTCGAGTTAATATATTATATTACAAGTAGCGTACGTATAACGATTACCTTCATAGCCGCTTTAACCTTTCACCCCTAGAACCAATTTATACGTGTTTTTTCCACGATTATCCCGTGTTTGTAGTAAAATTTTCCCGCTGAAAGACTGGATTTGCCAAAAAATACGTAATAAAACACGGGTTTGAGGTTCAGAAAATTACAACAAAGAAATTGACTGCTGAACCTTCACTTCTCTTTTCACGGGTTTATTCGAATACATTAAAGAAGGGCTACTTTCAATAACGAATATGTGTTCACATGTCGAAACAGTAGATCCACTGAAAAATTCATAATAAAACATGTTTTAACTGCAAACAGAACGATTAATTTTAAATTTATGATGACGATGTAGGTCATCATTACTTTCAGCGATATGTATGTACATCGTTGATCGTTATTTAATATAGGCAACGATCATAAATATTTACGATTCGACCTTTAAAATTATTGTTGGTTTTCATAATCTAATAGCTATTCGGTTAACGGTGTAAATTTATAACGACGATCTGCATCGATCAGTCATCATTACTTTCAGAGAAAGCGGATGATTTAAAAAAAATTGTAGTTGTGATAGCTAGCTATTGACAGCTGATGTTATTTTTTTATATTATACATAAGAAACGGGATCGCTCGGACATATATTTTGTTAAATAAAAAAAGGGCGTACCTCGAAAACCGCCGCGCCCTAGGGCATTTTTAACGCCATTTTAAAATTCTTAACCCGAAAGAAACTTTGCCATCGCCCAGATCGATCGATCCTAGTCCCACGCGTCTAGCGGCTACCGTTCTCGAGATACTAGCGCGAGAGAAATTCGCCCCAGCAGAATTGCAGGATAAAAATATTTCATATAAGTAATTTTTTAACGGTAAACAGCAATCTTTACCGACAATATTTTCAAGGTTATGACTTTTTAAAGGCGTATAAATAAGGAATTTAAAATCATCACTTACACTGAATTTAAACGATTATAATTTAAACCGTCACGTCTAGCAACTTCTTCAACTCGAACTCCTATGTTTTTAATAACTCGACATATCTCGTTGCAAGCCTCGATAATCAGTTCCATCCCTGTAGAGGATGTTTAGGGGGAAAAAAAAATAATCACAAGGATTCGCATACTAACGGTGGGACTATAATAATTATAAAGAAAAAAATTTAATTCACATTCCGCCGCGTCCCGTCGTAACGCAGTTCGAATCTCAGTGGACTTTTTTTTCACTTTAAAATTGTTTATTTATTTAATTTAAACCAACAGCTGCTCACCAGCGGTACCAACCTTTAAATTAATTATTATAAATATTTAAGACGAAAATATTAACCAAGTTGACGCCCCTGCGGAATTTCAAACTCCCGCTAAGGGAATAGGAAATTTGTCAGTGGGATTTCCTATTAAATTACATATTTACATGTTTAAAAGTACATAAAATTTTGTTTCATTATTAACTTCTCATATTTTTTCATTGTTTTTTTTAAATTTATTTATTGTTATTATTTATTGTTTTTTTTTTACAATCAGAGGTTAATGATTATTAATAAATCAATATTTTTAAATGGAAAAGGAGATGAAGTCTGATTCGAACCGATATCCCTTCTTCCTCTTGTAAGATCCAAATATTTCATTAATTAAAATTTTATTGTGCTATAACTCTGCTACCGATGAAAATGAGTACCGCTTATGATATATCGTTGAAAAACTCTCGACGAGGGCTTAATGCGATTAAGAAAAAGTCAAAAATACTTATTTTTGATTGGTTCCAGAGTTGTAGCCTAATAAAATTTTAATTAATGAAATATTTGGATCTTACAAGGGGAAGCCACCTAAGGTTCAAAACAGACTTCAAAAGAAAAATTTTTAATAAAATAAAATTTGATGTACTTTTCATATCATATGACATAAAAATGAATCGAATTCGGTTAAACCGAATTCGATTCATTTTTGTCGGTTCTTTTAATTTTCATAAAAATTTGACCCCGGCCTTGAAAAGGTCCAGAAAAGGGTTTTCTGGAGCACCACCCCCAGTAATTTTAAGTACGAGCCGCCACCGGAATCGATGCATGACTAAACCCTATTTAATCTCTACATAAACGAGCCTCAAACACCACTCGGTTTAAAGAAAAATAATAAACATTATAATGATCTGTGTAAGGACAGAGATAAATTTAGAAAATTCATTTGAAAATCTACGTTTCCAGTGAAAAAGAAAAAAGAAGGTATAAACCTGAATAGATGGACCGAAGAAATGTGACATTTGGGAAAGCAAAAGAAATCAAAATTTTTGAAACGTGATCCTTAGTGAACAGAAGGTAAAGAATAAAACCCGTATTACTTACTTCGAAACCCACCCACCACCCGTTCAGAGATTTAATTAATTTTTTTTTTTAACTTGAAAATAGTCTTTTTGTATTCCTCTAAGTTATGGTACTCTTTAGATTAAAAACTTCAGATTTTCTCCATGAAGCCTCCCTGATGTACTTGTGTCATACAGGAAATATCTGATCTGGACACTACATGACTTCTTTGTACGCCTATTATATTACATATACATATTTTTTTTAAATGAAAATTACATAAAATCTTACTTCATTAATAACTTCCGATTTTTTTCATATATATATATATATATATATATATATATATATACATATTTATATTTGTTATTATTGAATTATTATTATTTATTGTAAAATTATTATTATAATCAGTGGTTAATAATTATTAATAAATCAATATATTTGAATAAATAACTAAATATGTATATGAAATCAGTTTTGAACCGATGTGCCTTCCCTTTGTAAGATCCAAATATTTCATTAATTAAAATTTTATTGAGGTATAACTATGAAACCGATGAAAATAAATACCGCTTATGAAAGATATATCGTTGGCAAGCTCTCGATGAGGACTTATTACTGCAGTTAAGAAACCTCAAAAATCCAAACAAAAATTGGATTTCGGGCTGTTTTGTACATTTTTGGTCCGCTTGATTGCAATCAAAACGAGAGGTCCACAATTAGATGTTAGAACTGTTCTAAACCCAAAATTTCGACATCCTACGGCTAATCGTTTTTGAGTTATACGAGACGTACAGAAGTCACGCCAAAACTAGTCAAAATGAGATCGGGGATGATGAAAATGGATATTTCCGTTGAAATCTGAAAACCGACACTTTTCGCGATTAAAATACTTCCTTCATTTCGTACAAGGAAGTAAAAATTAGACCGTTTTGTAGCAGAGACATTTTGACAATCTAAATTCTCTATGCCTAATATTTTAAAAATTTTTATTTGAGGAATTTTTATAACTTTTACGTAAGACCGATATGTAAATTGTATTATATAATTATTTATTTAAGGTGTTTCTAAAAAGATATTTGTTTTCCTAGATAAATAATTTTATATTATAATCTAATGAAATTAAATTAAACTGTGTTAATCCTTCTTTTTATTAATAACTGTTAACGGTAAATTCGGTATTTTATTCATCCCTTACTTAAGAGGTAATTACTAGGGGTAGTTACCAAATTGGCTATTTTGTAAAATCTAATTTTATATTATTTGATTATTATAGAATTTTATTTTTACTTATTGTTGCGTAACCGTGGAAACAAGAATTACTAAATAAATATAATACAGTAACAAGTTTGTGCTGGATTTCTACTGCCCGATCTGGATTGGCTGGACCGATCTAGTTTGAACTCTACTAGTAAATACTGGACAAGATCGGACTGGGCTCTTTTGGACAGAAATTACCCGATATTCAAGGCTCAACGACTCTGTAGTCAAGAAAGTTACCGTGATATTTTGTTTTTTTGAAAAAGCCCCCAATTTCCACTCCCACGGTCCGATTTTTCCCATTAACGAACTCGACCGAGAGTTTGGGTCGGGTATATTTTATTTATCAATTTGAAAGTGATCGGCTCAAAATTACGGCAGTTACGTCCACAAAAAAGTGAAATATATATCAACTTTTAACCTGACGGTGGTTTTGGGGTCTGGAGGTTATGAAACGCGAAGATATATCGAAATTTTCCGGAAGTCGAATCATGATACCCATTACAATAGGTAGCTTTCTTCTAAAATCCATCTAATAGCAAAAAAGTTATTTTTACAATAAATTTTGGCTTTGCAAAAAACGGCTTCGTTTAACCGTTTTTGAGTTTTTAGCTGTAACTAATCGAAGAAATTCAGTTTTTAAGAGTTTAAATTATAGATACTTAAAAAATGTTGGCCTTGGAAGTTTACCTTCTCTTTTTCCTGTTTAGCCTACGGTAATTAACCTTTCAGATATTATTTCAAAGGATGATATGTACGATTGTAAATGGAGTGTAGTCTTCTACAATCTCAGGTCGACCGTTCCTGAGATGTGCGGTTAATTGAAACCCGACCGTCAAAGAACACCCACGATCTAGTATTCAAATCCGTGTGAAAATATCTGACTTTACTAGGACTTGAACGCTGAAACACTCGACTTCGAAATAAGCTGATTTGGAAAGACAAGTTCACACTAGACCAGTCCGCTGGGTTCTATGAAGTTTACCTGGTCCTACAAAATTGGAAAACTGATTTTCACCACCTACGAATGGCCGCCAGTTTGTCCAGTGGGAGGTGCAACGGGATGCTTTTATGATATCTCTCTAAATAATCGTCAGATTTTCAAGATTCGAACGGGGTATTTGTTAGGCGATTGAAGGATAACTTTGGCATGCATCACGTAAACTCTCGATCTAACAGATAACGGTTAATCGGAAATGTTATCGAAAAATGAAAAATTATTTATTTAACCGGGCAAATAATAAATAATTCGTACGGTGCTGCATTTCTCATTATTGAAATTGAAGACGACATATCACGAATTATACGTAACGCAAACCAAAACTACTGAAAATTTCTGTTAAAAATTCTTCTTACGTTCTTGTCACTGCAAACTAAGAAAGATTTTGAAATGAAAATTTTTTTAGGCGCGTTGTTGGGAGATTTTCGGATAGACTTTCTACGGGAAAAAAAAGCCGACTCGTAACCAAAATTATCACGAGACGATAGAGCTACATATGTTATAAATATGTTAGTTCTCACAAAATAAAACAGATGGCGCTGATGTGTGATCGCGTACTTTTAAAATAGTTTAATATATAAGTTTTTTTTTTGAAATTGTTGGTTTTAGCTAATTCAGAGATGAAATACTTTTTAACGATTAAAAATTAGTTTGAATCGCTAAAATATTTATTTTTAGCATTAATAACACATTTTAATTAAATAAATACTTGCTTAATAATTTTTAACTCTACTCAAATAATGTCACGTTAATTAACGCCATCTCTTGCATTTTAAGAGAACTATCCAAGACCAGCACTGTACAATGTACATTCTAAAAAGAATGCAATAATTATACTTCCACAAATTATTATACAAAGAACGGTGCGTTCTTTGTATAGTACCTACAGTACCGCCTATAGTACCTACAAAAGATTGTAGGTAAATTTCTAAAGTTTGTTTATCAGCAGTTGTAACCGCAACGTCAGTTCTTAAATTGTTGTTGCGGTGAGTTTAGCGAGTTACTATGTTCTCGGATAAAGACAAAGCAAAGTGTGTTTTATTGATGGCCGAATTAAAATCCGTAATTTTAGTTCAACGCGCGTTTCGACGTGAATTCGGAAGAGATCAGCCACACAAAAATAACATAACGCGTCGGTTCAAACGATTCGAAGAAACCGGATCGGTTAAGAAACAGAAATCAACCGGCAAGTGTACCGGACGAAACGGTTGAACTAATTAGACGATCGGCGATTAGAAGTGCTGGGAAGTCCATCCCCGTCGAAGAGTCGAATTAGGTATTCCAAAATCAACGGTTCACAACGTTTTTCGTAAAAAACTGAAATTACACGCTTATAAAATCCAGATACTGCAGCCATTGAAACCCGATGATGGTGTAAAACGTTACAATTTTGCTGTTGAAATGTCGAACAGAATAAGTGAAAACGAAACATTTTTAGACGATATTATTTTTACAGACGAAGCTACATTCCACGCAACGGATGCGTTAACAGACACGATTCACGAATACGGGGCTCTGAAAACCCACACGCGATTATCGAGAAACAACGCGATTCGCCTAAAGTTAATGTTTGGTGTGGCGCGATGAAAAATCGTGTAATAGGGCCTTTCTTCTTTGCTGAAAAAATAATTAATGGAGTCGCGTATCTTGACGTGTTAACCGATTATCGCTTTCCTCAGCCGGACGAACTCGAAAACATTCATCGACTTCATTTCCAACAAGACGGTGCTCCCCCGCACTTCAACGCGTCGGTCGCGGACGCTTCGAACGAAAAATTTGGAGATCGATGAATAGACCGGCAAGGACCCGTACTTTGGCCTCCAAGGAGTCCAGACCTGACACCTTGCGGTTTTTTCTTGTAGGGGTATATCAAAAGCGTTGTTTATACGCAAAAAATTCGCGACCTAAACCGCTTAAAAACAGGATTAACGAAGCGATGACAACCGTTAACGAAGAAACGTTAACTTATGTTTGGAGAGAAGGCGAGTATCGTTTGGACATTTGTCGAGCGACTAAGGGCGTACATATTGAAATTTATTAATTATGTAAAAAAATGTTTGAGACGACAAATTTGAAAAATAAAAAACATAAACTGTGAGTAATTCTGTTTTAATTTAAACCGCGTTCAAACCGCACCGTTCTTTTACGATAACCCTGTATATATATCGGCATAGTACACGCAACGCGTTAGATAAAGAATATATTTTATACGCCATTCGAGATATTCAAAAGAATAAAACTTATTTTTTTACATTTACAATTCCGAATAATTTACTTATAGTTAATTTACTAAACTTTAATACTATTAATTATATATTTACTAATATAATTATAAATTAAAAACATCCATTAAATTTATTAATAATATATATGAAAGAGGAAAAGGCATAGAGCGAGAATATATATTACGCATATATGAGTGTGTAGTACTAGATTTACTAGTAAATAGGGTCGGTATAGTGGCAAACGCTTCTTCTCAAATCTGGTTGATTTGGAAATCGTGAAAGGAGAAAAAATCTGGTCGATTTGGAAATCGTGAGTTCCAGGGTTCAAGTCTTAGTAAAGTCTTTTTTTTCAATTAACCACATATCTCAGAAACGGTCGACCTGAGATTGTATAATAAGACTACACTTCATTTACACTCGTACATATCATCCCCCGAAGTAATACCTGACGATGATTCCCGGAGGCTAAACGGGAAAATGAAGATATGATTTATCGCCGGCCTCCATGGCGCTAACGGTAGCGTCTCGGCCTTTCATCCGGAGGTCCCGGGTTCGAATCCCGGTTAGGCGTGACATCTTCAAACAAGGTATAAATCATTCGTCTTATCCTCTGAAGCAATACGTAACGGTGGTCCTGGAGATTAAAAAAAACATCTTTCTTCCGCTCAAAAATCCAAAATTTGTGTAATATAAATAAAACAGTTTTTAACAAAGCGATAGCGATATCGAAAAAGGTAACGCATTACTACATTTCTGTTATGAATATCTGTTATTAATTTAGAATTTTCTTTAAATATTCATAATAATAGACGATAAACAACGTTTAAGCGTTCCACATAATAACCAAAAAAAAAGCAAAAATTTGTTAGAAAACTCTTACCCGGCCGATTTCATTTATTAAACAAGGAATAATCATAAAAATTGTATTATTTCTATAAACGAGATAAATGAAATCGGACCGGTAACAGTTTTATAACAAATTTTTTTATTTTTTTATTATTATTATACGGAACGCTTAAACATTATTTATTGTCTATAGCAGACCCGGCAATGCTTCGCTCTTGCTAGATTTCACTCTATATATATCTATATATATATATATATATATATATATATATATATATATATATAGATTAAATGAACACAATTGAAAGTTTGATAAAACATTAACAAAATTTAACCTTCTCCTTTTCCCCATTTTAATTTTTACCAAATTCCCTTTCTTTTTACCCCCTTTTCCTTCTCCCATTTCTCTTCCCTTATTTCCCTTTCCCCCTCGCCTTATTTTTTCTCCTTTCTATTTCCTTTTTCCGTTGTCCCCTTTTTCCCTTTTCGATTTTCCCTTTCTCTCTTTTTGCCGCGCGTAAATCGGTTCGGTGGTTTTTTTTTAGTCTATACTGGACATATATATCGAAAAAATTGAAACGGAATCGTAAAAAATTTAGTACAGCGTGTTTTGCTTTTACGTCCAACAGATAGCGCTGTTTTTACCTGCCACAGGTGTCGCATATTAGGTATATAAGAACACGCGCGTATTCGAACGCAACGTTGCGTCAAAATTTCAAAGCGATCGGTGAAGAACTTTCGGAGATTTATGATTTTGAACAAACGAACATTTACATTTTTATTTTTATAGATTATTTATATTTAACGTGTATTTTAAAACGGATTTTGATAATAGAAACGCAGTGTCTTACCTTTTTTTGATATCGATATCGATTTCTTAAATTTTGGTTTTTTAAGCGGAAGAAATGAGATATTTCTTTCTTTTCCTGTTTAGCCTCCGGAAATTACCGTTCAGAGGATGAATGAGGATGATATGTACGATTGTAAACGGAATGTAGTCTCGTACAGTCTCAGTTCGACCGTTCCTGAGATGCGCGGTTAATTGAAACCCGACCGCCAAAGAACACCGGTATCCACGATCTAGTATTCAAATCCGTGTAAACATTATCGACTTTGCTACGACTTGAACGCTGGAACTCTCTGCTTTCAAATCGATCGATTTGGGAAGTCGAGTTCACCGGTAGACCGACCCGGTGGGTCGAAGAAGAAAACGATATCTGCGAGACTCTAACCGTACGGTTTACAATTTCATTGTAATTTTTTTTTATTTATTTCTTCCGCTCACCTTTGACGTCACAACATATCAGACGATTACAACAGTTGCATGTCAGCGCTACACTAACGCTCCTTGCGGTTAGAGCGGGTACTATTGAAACTGTAAACCCGCTTTGCCGGTAATTTATTTATAGCATTTTTTTGTGCTGAAATATGATTTTTCAATTTTCTTTTTTTGAAATATTATTTTTTAATCGTTAACAAATTTCCTAAGAAAATAAGACCTCGATTAGGCGAAATATCGACATGCCTATATAAAACGAAATATTTTTGCAAAAGTGGATCCGCTAGGTGACGCTGGGGTCGTGATATTTGGAAAAATTATACATATAATGAATATTTATGTGTGTGTATATATATATATATATATATATATATATATATATATATTAGAAAAATTAAATGACGTGACAGAGGATTCCACTATGAAAAGTAAAACAGATTCCTTACTTGAGCACGCAATTAATTTTGAATTTGTTTTATTTACAGTTATTTGGTATAAATTACTATTGACTGTGAACTGTACAAAGACGTAATTGCGATTTAAGTTTAGTAACCGATCTTTTAAAAGGGTCGATAGATTTTTTTTAAAGAATTTGGAGAATGGTTTTTTAAAATATAAAATGAAAGCAAATAATATTTATTAAAAAATTAATATTTCAAACGAATAAAAAACCGTAAGAATAAGAAAACGTAGACGTGTATTTGATTACGAAAGAGCAGGAGCGGACGAAAGAAACTTCTACATAAATTATTTCTTGACAATAACAGATCAAGTCATATCTTCATTACGAGTGAGATTTGAACAAATTGAAAATCATATTAATATTTTCGGTTTTCTTTATAATATTTCACTATTATTAACAATGAAAGACGACAGACTTAAAAAGTTTTGCGTGGATTTATTTTTAAAATTAAGGCAGATAAAAATCGTGATGCAAATGGAACCGATTTATACGAAGAAATTAACATTTTTTGTTCGGTCTGTACTAATGTTGAAAGTGAAACACCAATACGGTGCTTGAATATGAGAAATATTCACGATTTTTTTTCCAAATCCGGCCGTTAGTTTAAGAATATCGTTAACGATTCCGATTTAAACAGCATCAGCAGAACGAAATTTTTCTTAATTAAAATCGATTAAAAATTATTTACGGACAATAATGTCACAAGAACGATTAACAAACCTGACGCTTTTATCTATTGAGCACGAAATACGGTAAAAATTAAATCGCTATGATTTTATAAAAGATTTTGCTGAAAAATTAATATTTCGTAAAATAGTACGAACGAAAGGTTCATTGAAAAAAAAATTAAGATAAAAATAAATAAAAACAAAGATCCAATTTTAAGAAAAGTTTTTTACAATTTTTGTTTTATAATATCCGCAATTTTATTTAAATACATTTTTGAAAAGTTAATTGTTTTACTTATTTTTTTACTGAAACTTAGTTTATTTTTAGAAAGGGCCCTGCAATTTCAGATTTGTCCCGGGCCCCGCAAAAGCAAGGGGCGGCTCTGTGTATGTCTATATAAAAACATATAAATTATTTATTCATTGCTTTATATTTATTTAGAATTGCTATTCAAATTTTTTTCATAATTTTTGGATAATTTTGGGTCGATACAATAAAATGATTTTTTTTTAAATAATGCTGAACCGTTTTCACATTATTATTGCGATTGTTCAAATCAATGAAAATAAAAACTCAAATATTAATGGATGACTAGAGATCGACTAGAAAAACCGACATATGAACTAGATCAGTATTAATTTCATCTTTACTGTAGTGAAAAAAAGAGTTTCATTCGTAAATATCGAGTGCTTTATTTGATGAGAATTTTGGAGTTGTTTTTTCATAAAAATAAAAAGAATCTTATTATTAATAGTAGAAGAATATACACGTGGAAAAAACCAGGCGATATGCAAGGTATCAGATAGATTATATCACGGTTAAGCAAAGATTTAGAAATCAACTAGTCGACTGCAAAACTTACCCTGGAGCAGACATTGATCGCGACCATAATTTTGGTGATAATGAAATGTAAATTGGGATTTAAAAACCTGAAGAAAAGGTGTCAGATGAATCTGTGGAATTTAGAGAAGCTTGAGGAAGAGAAGATTTTTGAGGAGGACATCGCAAGAGGTCTGAGTAAAAAAGATAAGGTAGAAGAAGAATGGGAGAATTTTAAAAAGGAAATTATTAAATCAGCAGAAACGAACTTAGGCAAAACAAAGAGAACTGGTAGAAAACCTTGGGTTTCAGACGATATATTGCAGCTGATGTAGTGATGAAGAAAGTAAAAGGAACTATAGACAATTAAGAAATACTGTAAACAGGAAGTGCAAACTAGCCAAAGAAGAGTGGATTAAAGAAAAGTGTTCAGAAGTGGAAAGAGAAATGAACATTGGTAAGATAGACAGAGCATACAGGAAAGTTAAGGAAAGTTTGGGGTACATAAATTAAAATCTAATAATGTGTTAAACAAAGATGGTATACCAATGTGTAATACGAAAGGTAAAGTCGATAGATGGGTGGAATATATTGAAGAGTTATACGGAGGAAATGAATTAGAAAATGGTGTTATAGAGGAAGAAGAGCAAGTTGAAGAGGATGAAAGGGGAGAAACAATACTGAGATCTGAATTTAAGAGAGCATTAAAAGATTTAAATGGCAGAAAGGCTCCTGGAATAGACAGGATACCTGTAGAATTACTGCGCAGTGCAGGTGAGGAAGCGATTGATAGATTATAAAAGCTGGTGTGTAATATTTATGAAAAAGGGGAGTTCCGTCAGACTTCAAAAAAAGTGTTATAGTCATGATACAAAAGAAAGCAGGGGCAGATATATGTGAAGAATACAGAACAATTAGTTTAACTAGTCATGCATCAAAAATCTTAACTCAAAATTCTATACAGAAGAATTGAGAGGAGAGTGGAAGAAGTGTTAGGAGAAGACCAATTTGGTCTCAGGAAAAGTATAGGGACAAGGGAAGCAATTTTAGGCCTCAGATTAATAGTAGAAGAAAGATTAAAGAAAAACAAACCAACATACTTGGGATTTATAGACCTAGAAAAGGCATTTGATAACGTAGACTGGAATAAAATGTTCAGCATTTTAAAAAAATTAGGGTTCAAGTACAGAGATAGAAGAACAATTGCTAACATGTACAGGAACCAAACAGCAACAGTAATAATTGAAGAACATATGAAAGAAGCCGTAATAAGAAAGGGAGTCCGACAAGGATGTTCCCTATTCTTGTTACTTTTTAATCTTTACATGGAACTAGCAGTTAATGATGTAACAATTTAGATTCGGAGTAACAGTACAAGGTGAAAAGATAAAGTGCTACGATTTGCTGATGATATAGTAATATAGAAACAATGAACGGCATAGATGAAGTCCTATGCAAGAACTATCGCATGAAAATAAACAAATACAAAACAAAAGTAATGAAATGTATTAGAAATAACAAAGATGGACCACTGGATGTGAAAATAGGAGGAGAAAAGATTACGGAGGTAGAAGAATTTTGTTATTTGGGAAGTAGAATTACTAAAGATGGACGAAGCAGGAGCGATATAAAATGCCGAATAGCACAAGCGAAACAAGCCTTCAGTCAGAAATATAATTTGCTAACATCAAAAATTAATTTAAATGTCAGGAAAAAATTTTTTAAAGTATATGTTTGGAGTGTCGCTTTATATGGAAGTGAAGCTTGGACAATCTGAGTATCTGAGAAGAAAAGATTAGAAGCTTTTGAAATGGTGTACTATAGGAGAATGTTAAAAATCAGATGGGTGGATAAAGTGACAAATGAAGAGGTATTGTGGCAAATAGATGAAGAAAGAAGCATTTGGAAAAATATAGTTAAAAGAAGAGACAGACTTATAGGCCACATACTAAGGCATCCTGGAATATTGGAAATAATATTATTAATATTGGAAGGACAGGTAGAAGGAAAACATTGTGTAGGCAGGCCACGTTTGGAATATGTAAAACAAATTGTTAGGGATGTAGGATGTAGGGGGTATACTGAAATGAAACGACTAGCACTAGAAATCTGGGGAATAGCACTAGGGAATCTTGGAGAGCTGCATCAAACCAGTCAAATGACTGAAGACAAAAAAAAATTCATTAATAAAATTATGTTTAACCTGCATCGAGTCAAGTTTTAATTACTAACCTGATAAATATTTAAATACAAGTGAATACAATTAACAACTGATCACTCAGAGCTTATTAAAATGAGAGCTCTATCAGTTAAAATATTTCAAACAATTTGAAAGATTTCAAAATATATTTCAAACATTACTGAAGTTTAAAAAAAAACTTTTGCCCTCACACATTAACCATTTATCATTCACACACAATTTAATAAGTCGGAATTAAAATCAATTTTTTATAACAGAACATACTGAAATAGCAACACACACACACACAAAGTAATGAAATTAACAAGAGACTAATCCCTGTTTGTTATAATATCCAATAATTATAAATACTTACATGACCCGGATAAAATTCCATTTCTTCTTCTGTCTTCACAGTGTATAAATCATTTATTTCAAGTTCATTGGTTTTCATGTTAAGATTAAGCTGTGGTGAAACTTTATCACTCAGATTCCTTTAAAAATAACATAAAGAAAGATCTTACAAAAACGTGAAAACTATTATTCAATAAATAATTTTTTTTTATTTTGACTGGAACTTAATAATACCATAACATAATTATATCACATCATCATAAAATAAATTATTAATAGACAAACGAATTATAAGAGAAAAAAAGACGTGATTAAAAGCTGTACTTATTGTTTATATAAAACTTAAAATAAAAATGTTAAAAATTACATTTTTATTTTAATGTTTTTCATTAAAAAAAAATTACAAATGTACACACATATTAATATATGTAGAATAAAAATAAAGCCTTATTAAGGAATCAAATTCGATAAAACTTAAGGAAAATTCCAAATTCAATTTGTTTGATTCAAAAAATCTAAGAAATTATTATTATTATAATTATTTATTCTAACAAAAGAACTTCAAAAAATTGTTTTATTGGAAATATGAATATTTGAATGAAGCTCACCATCAAGATAAAGAATTATATTCATTCGGTACAGAAATTGAATATAACAGTTTCACGAGGAGAACCTTAGTTTAGATCGAAGAAAATTTAAATCTTGAGTTAGGTAATAAAATTAAAAAACTGCAGTTTATTTTTCATATTTTTTTCTGTCTCAACTGCTTTACAGATTGAATCGATTGTCAAAATAATTCTTGTTTTTTAATTGTAATCATTACTACTCAGCCTTAAAAAAAAAAAAATTTATCTTACCTGGTGACAGGAATATACATTTACCAAATAACAATAATAAAATAAATAAGTATAAAATCCTACAGAATAGTCAGGGATAAACACCACAAGTTAATATTACTTTGAGACCGACATAAGTTTAAGATCGTTTGCAGACTATTTGTTTAAACAAGTAAAAGATAAGATAATATAACCTTGTTTTAAATTACAACCCAAGCTTTTAGATCGTACGAATAGTAAACAGAAAAATAAGTTACAATGTAAAGATAGATTTTAGTTGTTTTAATGATTTAATTAATGAAAAAGATTCTAGTTTTATAAATAAATAAATAAAGGGCTATATCCATCAAAAAATAACATTAATGATGTTTTCATTATCGATAAACTGAATAAAGGAATTGAAAATGCCAAAAATACTGCAGACTATTAAATTTCTTTAAAGCTAAGCCTTGGTCAGTTAAAAACATAACCCTACTTCTTTTATTAACTAAAAAAGTGAATTAAATTAAATGATAAATTATCCGGATGTCGATGTTTAAATAAGTATTACAAAAGATAAAACAAACTTAATACTTAAAATTTTTAGAACAGATTAAACAATAAACTGTTATACAGAAAATATAAAATCAAAATGCTAAAGAATAAGGGTATGACAGATGAGCAGAGACAGTTATGAATCACCGAGTGAATTTTTTATTACAGTTCGGCAATAAAATAGATATACACTGAATGCAATATTGACATTACTAATTAAGCGACAGAAATAATCCTTTATAGATAATTAGATGAAACAATAATCTGTGAGCACACAAGTAGGCGCAATATAAAAAGTATTATTTTTCCTTAAAAGATCATAGAGTTGGTTGTTGATGCGGGGAAAGCGATATAGCTTTGGTAAATATCTTTATTTAAATAGCGATTTATCGATTTTAATACCGTTCAGTAAAACAACAACTCACTTTAAAATGTAATTAGCGCTTATAATACCAGGATAATGTGTTCTTAGCCAAATATTATAAAATGTATAGTTAAGAATTAAACATGAGTAACTTGTTATATTATCAGTATTATTTAATGAAGATGATTTGAGAACTGAAATACTTCTTGTGTTGTAGAGGGCATTATTTGCTTTCTCATGGCTCCAATTTAACAATCTTGTGTGTTAATTACCGTCTGGTGGTTCATAAGGTTGTGGTTGTCTCTACTATTATATATTTCTCTGACTGAACGTCTTTCTGTCATATTTTAAAATTAATAAACTATTTTTTTATAAATTAATACATTTACGTTAAATTATGATATTGTTTAGGCTAATGATCTTCATTTTCGCTCGATGAATTATGTTAACAGTCGATTTATCATACAACAATATTTCAGCGATCGATCTTCAGCCGATGGAATTACTTGCACTTGCACAATATGAATCGAATTCATCGACTTCACACAGTTACAAAACATTAGAAGATGAGAGCACTAGAATTAATCCGATCGGAAATCCATTATTATGCGACTAGAAATTATCACCTTAAAAGGTTTTTGAGGGAACTCTAACAACAGAAGTTTATTATTTGATCGATATCGTTTCAAATAATCTAACATGTTCTGGACCAAAGCAATTAGAAGGTTCATACTGGAATACGGTGCCATCAAAACTTCTAACGTGTGAATCAAGTCAAATAATAAACGAATCTAGTACTATACGTCCAAAAGAACGTAAATGTTTCTACCGTCCACAAGATGAAGGCTTGATTATCGATTGCACTGAACTAAGGATAAAAACTCTCCCTTAAAGATTTCTTCTTGGAACATTACAATTCTACACTAAATCGTATAAAAATGTTAATCATACCGAGCTATATTTAGCAAGAAATTATTTTATCATCACTGCCACTAGAATTAGATGAGGTTTTAAGTATATCACGACTTTATCTCTCCTCAAAAACATTTCACAAATAACTTTGACCGGCTTATCGCCTAATATAACAGTAACTATCAGAATAAATTACTTTAAGCATAGCCATAATGATTGCACATTTAATAATAAATATTTTATTTAATGATTTTTCACACTTGTTGACTATAAAATACAATAATTAGACAAATTTTACTGAAATTATTTTAAGTAATGATTAAGATTTGCGGACAGACAGACACACACACTCACAGAGTGAGAGGGGGAAAGAGAGAGATCAAACAAGCTCCAACAAAAATATCTTCACCACCGTAATATGCTTTTACATTCACAGAAGTTAGTGATCATGTTAAGAACAAAGAGTGTAATTTCAGTTCTGTTCACAAGTTTGTATTAACATCTTTTCAGAAATATGAAGCGACCTGGTTTATTTCAAAAACATTTTTAATCTTTCTGTGACTAATACTGCCTCAACAATAATGTTTAAATATTAATCGATCTTTAACTATACTATCGGGCGTATTTCCATACCGTTTGAATATTTACTTCTAATGAACATCTCGAGAAGGATTTTTTATTTCATTAAGTGAACTCTTAGTTCCGATATAATTATTGAAAATTTCATTCGGTCTGTGCTAGATAATATTAACTGTATTTTCTCAAGAGTTTTAAAAATAATTTAATAATCAAGAACAACGATTTTTAAAAGTTATGTCAACAGCTTGGCATCAACAATATTTACGGAAAGGTTTGTCACACGTAATAGTTGAAGCAGAACAGCAGCAGTACCTTGTATATTTGAAAATATCCTTATTTATTTATTTTTCTTCAAAATGATATTTAAAAAAAATTGAATTTGTTTAAAAAAGGAAAATACGGTACTTGTTTGTTATTGCGCCGCCACTTTTTTCAGTTTTTTATGGACTTCTTCAGATTTCATGATAAAATGAATGTTAACATTTATTTAAGGTAGAAAAAGTACATCTTTTAATGAAAAATAAAAGTTACAAAACCAGAAGTTTACTATTTTTTGAACACACATGAGAGTTTCTTGTACAATTAGTAGCTCTCTTCAGCCGCACCTTTCAAAGTTTGTTCTTTCTCATTTAACTGATATTTCAAAAAGGACGCAACCCTAAAATGAAGAAAGTAGAAGTCACGCATAGGTAAATTTTATTTCTCCCTATACGACAGCTGGCAACACCGTACTCAAGGTTGAAATCTTGTAACGGTTGAAATGTCATTCTTATGCACTAGTGCTATACCGTTATATGTTCGTCTCTATTATGTTAACTATGTCGTTTTCCAAGGACAAATATGTGTTTATTGTTGAAATTTATTGTGCATATAAATCTTACAAATGAGTGAAAAATTTGAGTCTGATAAAATATTCCAACTCTTCAATTCCTAATAAGTTGACAATATCATGTTTGATTAATAGGAGTGTACACGATCGGAAAAGTACGGGTCAACCATCACTATTAACAATAGAAGTTCTGGAAGGTGTTAAAGAACGTTTGACTCGCTCACCCGGAAGATCTCTCAGAAAGTTATCTCCATTGACTGGGCTATCACTGTTTACAGCTTTCAGTGCTACTAAAAAATTACAATTACATACTTATTGCATCGGTGTCGTTTAAGAACTGAAACAAGTATACCGTTTAAAATATTGTCGGTTTCGTTCTCTTATTGATGACAACGGTATTGAAATTTTGGACTGTGTTTATTTCAGCGACGTATTAAATTTACACGAACAAGATAAGCAGGATAATGCAATGTGTAATACTGGTAATGAAACGCTGAATATGTTACGGGAATTTTTTGGCCATTGTCTAAGTGTTATGACCTCCAAGATCCCCAGAGCTTACACTAGCAGATGTTTTTCTTTGGTAATATTTAAAAAGTGTAGTTTAAAAATATCCTCGTACGCTTGAGAAATTGAAAGCTAATATTTAAAGTGAAATTTCAAACATTACGAAAAGCGGGTGCAAATGTTATGAAAAGTGTAGGAACCTGCACTGGGATCACAGGAAATCATTTTGAAAATCTATTGTAAAGTTATTAAAAGTTAATTTGAATATTGCTGTATAAGTATTTTATTAACATTAATATCTTTGTAATAAATTCATGTCGTCAGACAAAGGGGGTTGATCCTTTTTGAAATACCTGTTTTATATATATATATATATGATTTGGAAATACTCGGCTACTTTGTTATAATATTAGTAAAATTACAGTAGTATATTCAATGAAATAGAAATTTTTCCCAAGACATAACATGGTCTTTTTTGCTCACACTTAACAGATCCTAAAGCATTTACAATCAGAAGATCTGTGTTATCTTAAATGCAGATAAAATAATCATGAAATGCTGATTCGATAAACAGAAATTTTCTAGTGAGAAATTATGAATTTTTATACACAAAGTCTGTAATTTATTATTTACAAATTTTTAATCTATCTTATAACGCAATATTTATTTTTATTTTCAAAAAACACACACATATTTTGATTTTATTCTATTTTGAATGCAGAAACTTTATAAACATACTTTTGTTTTAAAAATCATCTACTATTATTAAATAAAAATTTATATTTTTAATGATTAAACATGCATTAGCATTTAGAATGGAAAGTTTATTTTAAGTAATTTTGCGCAATAACTAGAAGATCAATTTAATTCTTTTCATACTTTAATATATCATAGGAAATATGCTTAGTATCGGGAGAAAAAAATCTAAATGTTGGAAAGCAGGTTTGGCCAGCAGGTGACTTGTGCAATTTTAAAGTCAGCAGCGTGTTATCACAGTAGTCTAACCGATCAGCAACCGGTTCTGTGAATCATCGATACATGCTCAGATGCTAATCCATTCTGTCATGAGGTTGAGTTAAGGTTACACTTTTTTGAAGAGAGGTTGGAGATAAATTACCAAGGTATGACAATACTTAAATGGATTCATATAACGCTTGGCTGAATTTAATTTTAAATGGAAATATGGTCACTATAAAGAGACTATAATACATTTTCTATGCTATAAGTCATTTGAATGATGGATGTTACCTTACAAAAAACACCATCAGTCATCTTCAACACCAGAATCACAGTTCGATTCGACTCTAATGACCATTAAGGTTAGTTTACGGTTCATTCCTAACCTTAACCCTAATCTCCCAACACAGAACAGATCAGTAAACTGAACAAATCTCAATAACTCCAAAAACTGATTACTAATCGACTAAAGTACTAACATGGTGTGGACTTACGGGTCACCCGCTATCCAAACATGCTTTCGAACATTTAGATCCTAAACATCTTCTATGGTAATATGAAAAAAACTGAAGTTGATCAATCGCTCAGAATTACCATATTTTACAACAAAAATTTCTTGAATTTAAATAATTTTAGTTATGCAATTTAATACCATCAGTAGTGAATATAATCATATACATTAAGAAAAAGCAATAATTACAATCGTTTTATGAAACTATCTTTCTTCAACACGTAGAGAACTCCAAAAGCCAGCCCTTTCTAGTTTGGACAAACTGTTAATTATTATGGAAAATGCTTACAATTTTATAAATTATTACATTCATAAAAGACGGGGCATCAGACAAACTATAAAGTGATTCTAATTGTAATGACATTAGAAGTTCACCTGATATATACATATAAAATAGAAAATCTAATGTAATTTTAACTTAAATCATCAAGAAGATAAATAGTAACGATTAAATTTATACCAACCACACCACAAAAAAAAGGCAAGCAAATATTTTTAAGTCGGTAAGTGAACCGTAACTAATGTTCAACTAATAGAATTCCTTTTTATTAAAAAAATATAGCGACAACAAAAATGTCCGAGGTGTACTCCTATCTGACTAATAACTAATTTTGAGTTTACAACATAAAGTAAAATAGAAAACATAAATAAATATATAATTTAAATACAATAAAATACACATAACTTATATTTAAAAAAGAGAGAAAAAAATCTTTAAGAAATCTTAAAATTTATATCTATACTATATTTTTGACAATGATCAAGTAAGCACACATATACACAGCATGAAAAAATTAAATTTTATATTCTACGTAGATATAAATAATTGTGTTATACTTCTAAACAACCTACCTCTTCATTATCATATATGTAAAAATTAACATGTTAAAGTTGAAGGGCACAATGGTCAACACAAATTCAGGAATATGTAAAATTTGTAGAAGAAACTAGCATGTACTATTAAAATAATTTTCAATGGAATTTTCAAGAATTAAAAATAACAGAAATAAAATACATACTGCTACAAAACATTACGTACAGGTACTGTAGCACAATGTCAGCAAGTAGGCATACACCACTATATAACATGAATTATTCTTACAACAAAATAAGAATGAATTTAATTAAAATATAATCTTTTTTTTTTACTCTGGTAAGGTAAAATCATTTCACCATAAAATCATGTATATGTAAATGACATTACATAAGTTGCAAAAGATAAAAATTATAAATTCTTTACAAGTTATTGCTTTATAAATGTATTATGCTTTAAGTAATGATTTATAAATTTCTAACAGGGCTTAACAAAATAAAAATAAATAATGAATACACGAACTTGACAACTAATAATACTGAGACGTAAAGAACGCGAAAGCGAAACGAAAAATTCTCAATACACCGGCAGAAACACCAAACACTTAATGTACACGAAGTTTATAATTAACCGAATAAAAGAAATAAAACTTTTACTCGATACAACACTTCGCACTAAATTTATAGCGTTAGGCTAGAAAATAAATTTACGTTCGGTCCACATCACTACATTAATTACAATTAAATAATCGAAAAAATAATAATTTAAAACTCAAGTCATATTACAATCCAGGAAAAATAATAAAATTTAAAAAAATATATCTATAAAAATATCACTGTCCACGCAGACCAAAACTACGAATGTATTGCATCCGCCATATTTGTTATTTACAATTATTTTATATCGTGCAATAAAATCACTTATTTAATAACTAATTAAAGCAATTATGTCTTATAAAAGTAAACAATATTAAGTAAATAAAATAAAATTATTAAAACAATTAACGTAACGTACTTACCCACAATAATAACAGTCTAATGTAAAAACAAATACGCAGGGTAGACACGAGCGATGAACCTGGACGCCGAATCTCATCACAGTCAAACGGACGAGTATACGGCCGTAATACTTTAATATACGTTAAATGTTATAGTAAAACTAAAGCTAATAAATATATATTGGAAGATTTTATTTATTAAAATAATACCTTATTTATAAGTAAGTCAATTAGCATTCAATTTGACTGAATTTAAAATGATTTTAGAAAGGCAAGTTTCCATACAACACGCAGCCATCTCGTAACCGATGAAAGTAACAAGGTATAGCACAGTATTCGGCGCGCATGCGTATACGCTCGTCCCAAAATCTCATTTTCTACCGGGTTATTTGAACATATAAGTAAAGGATTTTGGGACAAAAGTTTTTAGTCGTACAAAAATTTTACAAAGTTTTAAATACATGATAATGATTAAACGAGCTAACAATCCAATATTTATTAAATATAATAACATTTTTTTTTTTTAATAATCCTTAATAAAAAAAAAATATTTTATACAAGTCTATTGATTCTTAAGAGTATTGAAATTGATTGTTAATTAAGATAAAATTCAAAATAACGAATGAAAGCCTAAACAAACAAACAGGGGACACATCTTATGAAGTGTAACTTCAAAATTTTATAAATAAGATCTGATATTATTTATTTTGGTCAATCTTCAGAATTGATGATTTTTAGTTTAATTAAAAATATTATCGCAAAACAATTTTTGAAAGAAATTGCTTTTAATAATCTAATTTACACGGGAAAATGAGATATTACTTATTTACTTTACGGATACCAACATGAATATTACTTTATAATACTGAAATAAAAATAAAATAAAAAGTTGTTGTTAAGTGAAAAATAATTTTATATTCAATAAACATATTTTTCTAACGAGTCAAATGAAATGCAAGGGATTTTCTAGGTAAACCATTTTAAACCGCGTGCAATAAAGAGAACAACTGTTCTGCATTCAGGTTTGATATCTTAATCTGTTTTGTTTTACAACTCTGACTGATTTTTTTACCTGGACAAAGCAGAAAAGAGTTTTCTCTCTGAAGACACAATTCTGTTTTAGCTTTTACACGGATAGTTTGTCTCTGAATTCAATCGATTTTATAACTACTCGCTTTTAAACAGTGTTTTTTTTTTATACAAATTTATTCTGATACAAATGTAAATATGCCATCGTGTTATTTCCCCAATTGTTTGAGCAGAACTGATTCACCAGCGAAAAAGAACGTGAAATATTTTCCGTTCCTAGAGAATGAAGCATTACAAAGTGTGTGGCTACAAAAATGCGGAAAATCACGTGATAATATAAAAATTGAACACGGTAAGTTCAAAAGTGTGTTTTTTATCTTAATTTAAATTTTGACGAAATAAATACGATTAAATTTCGAATTCAAATGCCTGTATGGGAAAAATGAAAAGAATATATTACTGGCTAATCGATCAATAGAATGAAATTTTCTCTGAACTTATTGACTTCATCTTCAATTATTATTAAATATTAAGTTCTAAAATTAATTAATCTAAAGAAATATATGATTTATACAATCGCAAAGATTGTGCTGCAAACACAAAAATGTAAAGATATTTATAAGATGTATTGAATCGTGTAATGTTAGACTTTCCTTTGGTGCGGTAAACTCGAGAATATCAAATTAAGAGAATGGAATACATGTACTGGGATTAAGCGAGAAGAGATGGAGCAACAGGAGTTTTTTGGAAGCGACTCAAAGCAATTGCACTGAGGATAGACTATGAGGAATTATTTTAAGCAAATATTTTAAACAAAGTTTGTGGATACGTCCAACTGAACGGACCTTAATCTTAGTCACGATTGATATGCAACTAAACAGGGCGGTAATAATCCAAGTATACAAGCCAACATCCAATGAATTTGAATGTCCAGTGAGATTTGGGTGCCATGTTTGCTCACCAATGATCAAAAGTATGAATGTTAAGTACAGTTTGCAGCTGTTTTAATCGAGAAGAATTTTTAAACTATTTTTCAACAGTTAAAACAGTGAGTTGAGGTAAGGGAATATGCTTTAAAGCAGGCGAACACTACTCATCATGAGTAAAGGTGATGGCTACTTATGCAAGAAATTAGTAGTATAATATTACCGGTTTTGAACCACAACCCCTTATTTCAAATTAAGAGCACTTTTTTGAAAACACTACCCTCTTATTTCAAAATAAGAACCACTTTAAAAACCATCCTTATTTCAAAATAAGACCCGGTTTAAAAACCATCCTTATTTTAATATAAGGGCATATCTATTTCGAATTAGAAGCATACGACCGCCCCCTTATTTCAAAATAAGAGGTAATACCTTATTTCAAAATAAGTAAACACCTGCTGCAAACACAATTTTAACAGGCTGAAGCCCATTAAAATCGATTTAGCTTAAACAATACTATAATGACCATAAGGTAAAGTGCTAATACCATCTTCCAGTATAAATCTTTGTCATCAAAAGGT
Organism: Lycorma delicatula; assembly: GCF_047948215.1. Taxonomy (NCBI): domain Eukaryota; kingdom Metazoa; phylum Arthropoda; class Insecta; order Hemiptera; family Fulgoridae; genus Lycorma; species Lycorma delicatula. The sequence goes on from NC_134466.1 coordinate 62,950,698, forward strand.
GAGAGAGCTTTCTTGTTCGCTTCAATTGTAAACACATCACGGTGATAACTTCTGATTAAATTCATGCGCTTCATTTTTTCTTCCATCTTAAATAAACATTCTTTATAATCTTCAAATGAAATACCATTCTCAACTACATTTTTCTTAACACCTTTTGACTTCTTTACGGCCAATTTCCTCTCTTTCTTCATCTCCTTCAACAGCAGTTGCGTACATTTAAAGCAAAATCTCTTAAGGACTGCATTCAGTCCATTATAGAGTGCCTCATGAACCTGCTATCTAGGTATGGTTATGCAAACTCTCAGATGATGATACTACAGTGGAACGCCAATTCAGTAGTAGGCAAGCCGGCAGAACTATGCCGTCTGGCCAAGGATCTACTAATAGACGTGATACTATTGTCTGAGACGTGTCTGAACGGGAACAAACAACTGACCATTCGGAATTACTTTACATGTAGGACGGATGGGCCAGTACGACCCGGACGCCCTGCCAGCGGCGGAACCGCAATTTTAGTCCACAGACGCCATGTACACACGCGGGTCGACCTCCACACTAACCTAATGGAGCGACTTATGTACATGTGGAGCATCTAGGCATGGAGTATCGGCTGATTTCGGCTTATAATAAACCAATCTCAGCAGTATCCGGCGCAGATCTGGATGCCGTGCTAGAAAAATGGGATGGGCCCATGATACTCATGGGCGACCTCAACGCTAAGCACGAGTCTTGGAATAGCAATCTGACAAGTGCAAATGGCAAATTGCTATACGAAAGGGCACGAGCACGCCGGTTAGTCGTCATAGGCCCCGAGGTGCCCACCTTCGTTCATCGAACGAGCAGATCGAGCGAGACCTGATGTACTCGACATCGCAATCATGAAGGAGGTAACAACTCCGGTCACGATTGAAACGATAGAAGACCTCGGCTCCGACCACTCTCCTGTATTATTAGAGTTGTGCCATGTAGGGGCGGCCGAGACCCCTCGATTATACCCCGAAGCTCAGTGAATTGGAAAAAGTTCTATGAAACTCTCCAACGGGATTACAGACCAGCGCATACTGAACTCCTGACTACACCGGAGGAAATCGACGATACGGTCCAACGCGTCACATCGTCAATGACCGAGGCTCTATCAAACAGCTCTACGGAAAAGTCCACGAGGCTTATCCGTAATAATCTCCCACCTCACGTCTCTGATACTATAGCAGAAAAGCGTCGACTGAGGAGGAGATACCGAATCACCCTGTCCCCCGATGATAAAAGGGCTTTTTATATTCAAACGGACAGAGTGAAACAGCTGCTGGCACAACATCGAGAGGATTCATGGAACGAATACCTCTCCTCGGTCTCAAACGATCACTCCTCGGTGTTCAGGCTAAACAAAAAACTACAAGAAGGAAAGAAGCCCTGCCACCCGGTTGTGGGGCAACGAGGCCTTTTGGCAAATTCGGAGGCGGACAGGGCGGAGGTTTTCGCCGACACACTGGAGAACCAATTTACTCCAAACCCCCTTCCGTCCCGAACGATGACCACACAACCGAGGTAGAGTCCTTCCTCGTAGATTATTTAGCACAGGTGGAGGACGCCCTACTAGAAATAGACCAAGTCACTGGGGCGGAGGTTTCCGCTGGAATCAAAGCCACACGCCCCGACAAGGCTCCGGGTGTTGACGGGATCGGTGCCCGCGCATTCCGAAATGTTCCACCCGCTCTTATAGCGACCATAACCACAATATTCACGTCAATTTTGTACGTTGAATATTTTCCGAATTGCTGGAAAACTGCAAAGGTGGTATGCCTACCCAAACCTGAAAGGATTTTCCTGGAGACTTAGGCGACATTTGGGAAAAGGAGTACGGCCTAAACAATTTGGGTTCAGGGAGGGCCACTCGACGACCCTCCAACTGCTTAAAATAATCGACAGTCTTGTCGGAGGCCTAAATAGAAAAGCAGTACCTGCAACCGTTTTTCTAGATGTGGCTAAAGCCTTTGACAAAGTTTGGCGTAGCGGCTTGCTGTATAGACTCGCACATACGACGATTCCCTGGCGCTATGTCAGATTGATACGGTCTTATTTACTAGACCGACAATTTGTTGTACACGTAGGGGGAACAATCTCCTCCACCAGAGACGTAGCCGCTGGAGTCCCCCAAGGAGCAGTGCTTATGCCGTTCTTGTACACGGCCTACGTCAACGATATGCCGCTGTCGGAAGGAGTCAAAACAGTTCTATACGCAGACGACACGGCATATTATTATGAATCCGGAAGTGTAGATTACGCGATCGAGAGACTCCCAACGGCAACTGGATCTATTAGAGCCGTGGCTCGATATGTGGAGAATCAAGGTCAACGGTGAAAAATCGGTGGCAGTGATGCTCACATACAAGACACGTGCCAGGCAGCTGGAAATCTCAGGGGAGAAAATCCCATTTGGGAAAACAGTCAAGTACCTGGGAGTAGTCCTGGACAAACAGCTTACCTTAGGAGAACATGTTAAATATGTGATCCAAAAGGCAAAGGCCGTCAGGGCCTCACTATACTCAGTACTGAACAGTGCCAGTCCATATTCACTGGCGACCAAATTGCTCATTTTTCGGCTATACGTCCTGCCAATTCTAACATACGCTTACCTGGCATGAGGAGCTTTGTTGAACTCACGCTTCAAAGGAAATTAGAAGCCGTCCAAAACATAGCGTTGCGGACGATATTTGGAGCACCGTGGTTCGTCAGAAACGTCACTCTTCGCTACGAGGTGAGAGTGGCGCAGGCACGCACACTGTTCGGGATGTCCAAACACGGCCATCTCCGGGACATCTGCCGAGAGGACCGTACTTAAAAGAAAACGGCCTGATGCCGTATTAAACGAACCACCGTGAAGAGGCGGTACGACAGTCAAAAAATGACAATCAGGCTTAGGAGCCTCTATATGGCGTAACCTATAAATGGCAACCGCATGAAAATTCCGGCCGCGAAAGTGACCGTTTTCACAATTAAATTTTGTTAAAACTATAAAAAGCTAGACATCACCCCACACCGTCCCACGAAGAGACCACAATTTCATTTAGTCCGCATATGCGACTCCCTCCGGAGAACGGGGCGCATTTCTCCCTCCAAATAACTAGAGCTCCGGTAGGCGTACTCCTGCTAGCCCATAGGTGCTGGTACCGAAAGTACTTCAGCGGATGGACTGAAGGGGAACCACGCCGGGATTACTAGGCTCAAAAGCTTAGTCTATCACGGTCAGAACCGGTACATAAATTCCACCATGGTCCATACGGATAGGAACGCAAATTACCAAATCCGTCAATAAAAACTTAAAATGTATAACCGCCACTAAATAAGCGATGAAATCCGCCCGATAATAGAAAGATACAGTAGCAAGGGATATTGTCCAGGCTCTGCGATCTGTAGGTAGAGATATTGAAATTCCCGCCATTCTTGCGTTCCGTAAAAGCAATGAAGAAGGACAGGCCCGGATTTTTGTACATCAGGCAGAAATTTCTGAATGTAAGTGAAGGAAAAATTAAAGAAGGAATTTTTGGTTGTCTTCAAATAAGACAGCTGGTCAAAGATGATGTATTTAAGTCTATGTTAAATAACGTAGAAAGTGCAGCTTGGGCTTCATTTAAAGTCGTTTGCAAACATTTTCTCGGCAAACAAAAATCCGACAATTACCACGATATTGTTAATCGACTTCTTACTTTATACAGAGCTACGGGATGTAATATGTCTTTGAAAATTCATTTCCTGTACTCAAATATGGATTTTTCCCCGGACAACCTCGGAGACGTAAGCGACGAACACGGTGAACGTTTCCACCAAGACATTTCGGCGATGGAAAGCCGATATAAAGGAAATGGAATACTAACATGCTATCCGATTACTGTTGGACGTTAATTTGAGATGTGCCTGAGATTATATATAAAAGAAAGGCATCAGCTAAATAATTCTAACACAGGTATTTAAAGAGTTCTAATTACTAAAGCAATTCTTAAAATTTTCTAAAAAATAACATATCGTTCATTATAATTAATAAAAATGTTGATATACAGAGTCCGGGTTTTTAAAATTATTCTGTAGATTATTCTAGTCGTTTTCATGATGCCCAAGGTAAAACAGAAAAATTTGACAATGTAAAACAAGTTCTTATTGTGTGAAGTACAATAGCTTTGTTAAACGACTAATAAATTTGTAAATGTTATTATCAAAACTTGTAGAGAATTTAATTTTGTGAAAATTTATGTAATAAAGACAAAATCCACTTTTATTATACAAAAAAAATCTTAACAGAAAACTTTTCAAGTATAAAAGGACCTATTAATCGGCTATAACCAATGCCACCTCAAATGTAAGAGGTAGATTTCATTAAAAATTTTAATTTGGGAACACATGTTTTATCTAAACATTTTATGACATTAGTAACAACTATAACTTTGAGAGCAAATAACCCACACATAATTACTAAAAACTATTTCCAATCTCTTAAGCTCTCTACTCATAGCGTGTACGAAGCCGCAATAGGAGAAGCTAGTTATAAATTTATATATATATATATATATATATATGTATATGTATATGTAAAACCGCTGTAGAATATTAATTAAATAAGCCCAAATATTATAACAAAAAAGTAATAAGTAAATAAAAAATACGATTTTACTTGATTTGTTATCAAGATAAATTTATATAATTTACGCATAACTGATCTCAACCACAAAAGGTCCATATTTTGATTTTTGGTCTGTGGACCAAGCCGGCAAAGAAATTTCTTCTGCTTCGCTAAACCACCTGTCATCTTAACTTTGAAGGGAAAAAGTGTTGTTTGTCTTTTGTGACGGTCTACATCACAAAATAAAACAATGTAGTTTTAGGAAGCATTGTACGGTACACTTCCTAAAAAGTGTATTTAGAGAAATTATTTTGTAGTTCCCAGTGCAAGGCCGTAGCTTCCTCCCTGCTGTAGAGTTTTTGGCAGGGCAGAAAAGATCATGAAAAAATTTACAATAAAAATATTTTTAAAAAAACAACTTTCATGATCTTAATTTTTCTTTAGATTTCTTACACATCAATTTACAAGTAAAAGCTACATAAGCCTCATCAATCTTTTACTCCTTTCGGTTTTACAATTTTTTCTTCTTTTTCTATTCTTTATTATAACCAAACAGTGCCAAAAAGGAGTATGCTGAAGCCAGAACCATGTATGCATCAGCTATTAAAAAAGCCAAGACTAGATGTTGGAAGGAACTACGCGAGAACATTGACAGGGATCTGTGGGGGAGAGGCTACCAGTTGGTATCAGAAAGATTAGGTTGATGGTTTACTGGTGATCGTGAAGGATAAGGTATGTGAATACGTCAAGAAGCTATCTGAGAAAACCGATACAGAGATATCTGCAGGAAAGAATCTTGGTGTACCGTACAGGCAACAATGAGCTCAAGTTTAGTTTCTAGTGGGGTACCCCAGAGTTCAGTCTTGGGCCCTATACTATGGAATAGTACTTTTGATGGGATCTTACGCCTAGAGTACCCAGAAGGGGTGAACGCAGTAGCGTTTGCCAACGACCTCAATTTGGTGGTTGCAGCAAAAAAAGGGAAATGTTGCGAGGGCGGCAAACGAAGCTTTAGACATGGTAAGTAGATGGATTAAAGCCAGAGGCCATCGATTATCACATGGAAAAACAGTGGCTATCTCTATGACAGGTAGGAGAATTATAGGATCTACACAGATTGTGACAGATCCAGGCAGTTAAGATTGCAAATTACCTCGAGTTGTAGTTGGACCGTAGAAGGTCCTTCACGTTTCATGTCCTGGAAGTTCGGGTAAAAGCCGAACAAGTTGTTCAAAGCCTGAACAGATTGCTGAGAACTACGACTAGACCATGGGCCTGTAAACGGAGATTGTTTTCACACGTAAATTTCATTTTGCTGTATGGTGTACCAGTATGGTACAGATCTCTGAGATATGATCATAACAGACGACAGCTGGAGGGAGTACAAAGAAGGATAGCTCTGAGAATTACGTGTGCCTACTCCTCGGTGTTCACAGAGGCTTTATTTGTGGTCCCCAGAGTGTTTCCGCTGCAGCAGTTGGCTGATTCACGGGTGAAGATAGATGAAGATATGAGTAAAGAAGAGGCATATCGTGAGGTATTAGAGAAGTGGCAGATAGGGTGGACTGTTTCGTGTAAAAGTGAATGGACAAGACGATTAATATGTGAGATCGGGCCGTGAATCGGGAGAGAATTTGACGAGCTAAATTACTGGCTTACACAGTTCCTAACCGGCCACAGCTCCTTCAGAGCGTACTTGTTTGCAAGACACAGAACAGATAGTCCGGAGTGTCTGTATGCAATGAAAGAGAAACAGCAGAATATGTCATATTTTCCTGTAGTAGATGGGAGAAGGAAAGATGAGAGTGCACACCAGTATCAGGGCAAATTAATCCTGCCAATGTGATGTGAAGCGACCGATTTGCAGCTGTGGCTAATTTTGTCTGTAGAGTGTTACAACAGAACCCTGGCAGCCAGGTCAGGTGTCGCAAGGGAATGAAAGACAGCCCATCGTGGAGTTGCCGCTCGTTTGGGTTTACATGCATGGGTGGTAGATGAAGCGAGGGGACTCCACTAGCCTCTGAGCAAGTTGCGAGTGAAACCGATGTACAAAAGGAAGGTAAATAGAGACGTAGGTTGTGAATATTAGCTAAAGTGCGTATAGTCGGTAGAAGTTATTATGTTATCTAGATTATTGATTAAACTATAGTTAATTAATGCAAGCAGTGAACTAAAACAGCTCAAGAAGAAACAGTCAGAATAATGTAGTTGTCAGAAGCAGCGTCAAGAGTCGGAAGGTGAGGCGGTGAGGGACAGCCTTCAGTGGAGTCGCCATCTGTCCATGCTTGAGCAGGTGGGCGGCAGCGGCGATGAAGCTGCCGGTAGGGTGCAGGCACTCATAGGCTCTATAACATCTAGCCAAACCGGTGTGTGTCCAACACTCCTCCACCTCATGGGGGGTACATAAATGATATCTCTCCACAACATCGATAAAAAAATATATATAAATACATACATATATAAAAAAATGGTAGGTGACATTTAACTAGTCATACAATTTTTCAAATTCTAAAAAAAAAGTCAATAGTCATCAAGCCAATGGTTTTTTTTAATGGACCCTTCTACTCACCTAGTATAATAGGAATGAATGTACACATTACAGAGCTTGTTCAAGTAAGAACTGAGGAAAGAAAGTTTGTATCTTCGTAATGACATTATGCTAAAATACTACATGTCATATAAGAACGTAGTTCTGTATTCAGCAGTTTTGTATTGCACTACTGAGAGGTTTTCATTCTTAAAAAGAGTAGCTTATAGGACAGAATCATTTCTCGGGTACCATATATCTTTGCAAATCATTTCTGACAATAAATATTATAATATTAAAATGTATCAAATAATATCAAAGTATCAAAATGTGTCAGAAAACATAAAATATAGATCTTGACTCGCTGATGAGCAACCTGTTGAGTGTTTACGAACAGAATATCATCATACTGATCTAATAATTATGAGGCACTTGTCAATGAAATGGAATGTCAAATATCACATTGATTTTATTACACATTGATATTATTTTTATAAATATATATATTTTTAATGTAATATGAACTTTGTAAACATTCATTTAGCACAAAAATTTAAACAATAGTTTTTATGAATTTTAATAGTTAAAATTATAGATAGAAATAGATATCGATTTGTGCATTATGAACTATATGAAAACATAAAATTGCTTTGATAAGATATGTAGTACGTGCTCTGTCAGTATTTCAGAATATATTGATATAATAAAATATTGATGTAATAAAATTAAAGCATGGGAATTCGAATCCAGAAAGAGCAAAAAAGAAAAGTTTTTTCCCATCTCTTTAAGGTGATTAAGATCAAATACTATTAGCAAGTATCTTAGCTATCAAAGTTGAATTAAATTATGTGACGAAATCTACTTACAAAGTTTTCAACATGGCCTTTTTTATATGTTTTTAACTTAACGTTATTTTATAAATAAATATTACTTTTCCAGCGAATATTGCTAGAACAGCTATATTAAAAGATGAAGTACAGTGATCATGTCAAAGATAGGGTATCGGGTTTTTTTTCTGTAAATCTGTACGTTTTTGGGTCAAAAAACACAATGTATGTATGTATCGCACTCCTTATTTTAAAAATAAGAAGGCGTTTTAAAATTTTTAATAAAAATACAGAGGTTTTTTAATATTTTATATTGTTTTGAATCGTATTCTGTGAAATGGAAAATTATTTTTTAAAACATTATGTTTTTTAGTCAAGTAACCAGAGGCTGGTAAAGCCATTTAATTTGAACCTTTAAACTCAAAATTTCAAAAACTTCTTTCTTGGTGCGCACTTACACTATAGGAAAGACGTGTATACAAATTTCCTTCATTTCAAATTAATCTTCATTAGTGATTTTTGGAAGTTTTTTATAAATGACTCCCATGCTATTTTATACTTATAGATATATTTGGATACAGTTTTTAATATTCTTTCTCAATTACTTCTAATACACTCTTAATTTAATGAACACCTTTGAAACAATGTCTTAAACCTGAAATTTTAATTTGTTATTCATTAATAATAGGAAATCTAAGAAGTAATGAATGTTTTGCACACTATATAGTTCAATGTCCTAAATCTCAGGGTATATGAGTCGCAGTGGGTCAGGCCGAATGTTATTTGACAGCTGGCAGTTGATGTGCAAAATATGTTGCAATTTTTATACTTGGACGTAAGGTATTGTGCTATGAAAATCAGTGGATGTTCAGCGAAACTGATGAACATCTTACTACAATTTTATTTAGATAAAGATGCAAATGCTGCGCAGGACCGTGAAGAAACTTGTGCTATTTATGGGCAAGATATGTCATCAAAAATAACAATCAAAAGATTGTTCAGTCGCTTTTGTTTTGTAAAGTTTGATGTCCAAGATGGTCCTTGCAGTAAAGACCAACAACAAAATCACAGAAAAAGTGAGTGATATTCTGCCAAAAGTCTAGCCATGCAAGCCTTCATGACATTGTCAGTGGCCTAACACCCATCACCAAACACTGTTAGTCCAATCAGAGAAAGCCGGTTACAAAAAGAAGCTTGACATTTGGGTGCCACATGATCTGACTGAAAAAACTTTACTCAATTGAATTTCTATCTGTGAATCTCTACTGAAACGCAAAAAAAGTGAGCCATTCTGAAGCCAGATGATCATCAGTGATGAAAAGTGGATAATTTAAGAACACAATGGTGAAAAAGATTGTGACTGAAACAAGGAGAAACTTCATAGTCTGTGACAAAGCCCATACTGACGGCCAAGAAGATAATGTTGTGTTAGGTGTAACTGGAAGGCCATCGTGTATCACAAACTGCTCTGCCAAGCTGTATGATAGGCTCAAACCTGAACTGTTGGCATTTAGTGCGACTGCACTTAACAATTAAAAACAAAACGGCCAGAATTAGTAAACAGAAAGGATGTCATACACAACACTGATAACCACCAGAATACAACATCTTTAACAACCTATCAACAATTGCAAGAACTTGACTGGGAAGTTTTGATGCATCCATCATATAGCCTGGACCTAGCACCGTTAGGATATAACTTGTTTCAGTCTCTGCAATAACTTCCTGAATGCTGTTAAATTAGTTTCAAAAAAGGCCTGTGAAAACCATGTATCTCAATTTTAAGAACGAAAACCTTAGAAGTTCTATAGTGTAGGATCTATGGTGTTGACAGAAAAATGGCAGAAGGTTATAAAAAATATGGTCTAGGTAGTTTCAAAATGTTATTTTTCAATAACAATAGATGTATTCTACATTTTGGATTCCAAAGGCTCAATACTTTTTAGACAACCGGAAATAAAGGAAATATGAATCATGTAATATGCAAGTTATTATAAAGCTTTATTAACAAAATTTACATATATAATATAAATGGTTCCAAATGAACTTGTTTATAAACTAATTAGTATAATTGTGTATACAATAGTGTAAAAAGAAAAACGAGCCACAAACTGCCCTATAACAGAGACAATTTATACCACTCTGTAACCTTATTTGACTTTTGTGTAAAACTTTTCAGAACGAAATTTTCTAACCTGTACGAATAGACAGATGTCTTTTTTAAATTAGCCCTGTGACAAAATGTTTTCTCACAAAAATTACAAGTGAATTTCTTCTCACCATTATGAACAGAGAGATGTGTATTTAAATTACAGCTTTGATTAGAAATTTTTTTTAAAAAATATACAAGCGAAATTTTTCTCACTAGTATGAACAGAGAGATGTTTTTTAAACTAATGCGTTGAATACATATTTAATTACAAAAATTACAGGTGAATTTCTTTTCACCAGTATGAATAAAGAGATGAGTTTTTAAATTACCCTTTTGACTAAATGATTTCTTACAAAAATTATAAATGAATTTCTTCTCACCAGTATGAATAGATAGATGTGTTTTTAAACTACAGTTTTGATTAAAAGATTTTTTACAAAAATTACAAGTGAATTTCTTCTCACCCATATGAATAGAGAAATGTGCTTTTAAATTATTCTTTAGACTAAATGATTTCTTACAAAAATTGCGAGTGAATTTCTTCTCACCCATATGAATAGAGAAATGTGCTTTTAAATTACCGCTATGATTAAAAGTTTTTTACAAAAATTACAAGTGGATTTCTTCTAACCATTATGAATAGAAAGATGTCTTTTTAAGTTACTGTTTAGATTAAATGTTTTTTTACAAAAATTACAAGTGAAATTTTTCTCACAAGTATGAACAGAGAGATGTTTTTAAACTAAAGCGTTGATAAACATTTTATTACAAAAATTACAGGTGAATTTTTTTTCAACAGTATGAATAGATGATGTATTTTTAAACTACAGTTACGATTAAAAGTATTTTTACAAAAACTACAAGTGAATTTTTTTTCACCAGTATAAATAGAGAGATGTGCTTTTAAATACTACTATGATTAAAAGTTTTTTTACAAAAAAACAAGTAAATTTTTTCTCATTTGTATTAGTAGAAATATGTGTTTTTAAACTACTGCTTTGATTAAAAGTTTTTTTACAAAAATTACAAGTGAACTTCTTTACACCAGTATGAATAGAGAGATGTCTTTTTAAACTGCTGCTATGATTAAATGTATTTTTACAAAAATTACAAGTGAACTTCTTTACACCAGTATGAATAGAGAGATGTCTTTTTAAACTGCTGCTATGATTAAATGTATTTTTACAAAAATTACAAGTGAATTTTTTTTCACCAGTATGAATAGAGAGATGATCTTTTAAATGACGGCTACGATTAAAGGTTTTTTTACAAAAATTAAAAGTGAATTTTTTTCACCAGGATGAATAGTGAAATGAGTTTTTAAATTACTCTTTTGACTAAATGATTTTTTTCAAAAATTACAAGTGAATTTTTTTCACCAGTATGAATAGAGAGATGTCTTTTTAAATGATGCTTTAGACTAAATGATTTCTTACAAAAATTACAAGTGAATTTCTTCTCACCAGTATGAATAGAGAGATGTCTTTTTAAATGATGCTTTAGACTAAATGATTTCTTACAAAAATTACAAGTGAATTTCTTCTCACCAGTATGAATAGAGACATGTCTTTTTAAACTACTGCTTTGATTAAAAGTGTTTTTACAAAAATTACAAGTGAACTTCCTTACACCAGTATGAATCGAGAGATGTCTTTTTAAACTACAGCTACGATTAAATGTTTTTTTACAAAAATTACAAGTGAGCTTCTTCACACCAGTATGAATAGAGAGATGTCTTTTTAAACTACTGCTATGATTAAATGTTTTTTTACAAAAATTACAAGTGAAATTTTTTTCACCAGTATGAATAGTGAGATGAGTTTTTAAATTACTCTTTTGACTAAATGATTTCTTACAAAAATTACAAGTGAATTTCTTCTCACCAGTATGAATAGAAAGATGTGTTTTTAAACTACTGCTTTGATTAAAAGTTTTTTTACAAAAATTACAAGTAAATTTTTTCTCATTTGTATTAGTAGAGATATGTGTTTTTGAATTACTGCGTCGAATAAATGTATTTTTAGAAAAATTACAGGTTAGGTTTTTTTTGACAACATGAATAGATAAGTGTGACTCTAAATTAGATCTCTGAGTGAAAGACTCCTGACAAGAAACACGTGTGTGAATAGGAAGATGAGAAGATATCACATTCCTTTCTTTAACAGGTTTTTCTGTAATTTGCAAGCACTTTTCTTTAAAAGAAAAACTGCTGAAATCATCATATTCTTCATCGATGACATTGTCACATATGCACTTATATTTTAATTTATTGCAAACCACACATTTTGATGTCTGTAAACTACTTTCAGTAATTCTTTCCTCCACATCATTGATAACTTCTTCAACAAGATCCTAAAAAAAAAACTTAACTGTTAAGTTAAAAATCTATCGGAAAACTTTGTTATTTTTAATAAGTTCAACTACAAATTGACAACATATACTCTAATATTTAATATCTTATGTTCATATTTATTTAAGCAAGCACAATATGTTTGTTTCAAAGTAGCAAAAATACATTTCTTTAGTATAAGCAGTTAAAATACAGAAGACAAAATATAACACAATCACACTATACGCTATATAGCACAGAAATTCTCTGTGAAAAAAAACTCTAAGAAATTAACCTTGTTTTGAGAAAGCCGATGCCATCCATGGCTTCAAAAAGGCAAGTTTTTTTTTACAAAAAAATAGTGACGTGTCAATATATTCTACTAATTTTCAGATTTATATCATGCAATAGTCATATTACATTGAATAATCATTTTATTATAATTACAGATTATAATTTACTACACATGAAAAAAAGATTCTAATCAACGAGTACTGAAAAAGCATAGAGAAATGGCATAAAATCACATTAAAAATCCCAAGGAACCCTAGAAAACTCATAAATACCACACTAAAAACTATACATGAAGTACAGATCCTGGAAGAGTAGCCTCATGGCTGTTATCAAAGACCAATAAGAATGGTATTAAGAAGTACAATATTTCTTATGTTTATTCATTTCTATGTTTTATGGATGTTTTAACAGCAATAATGCAACATGATATCTGTTGAGAGGCAAGCAGTTTGTTATGTTACAGAATTTGTTATGGCTGTGCCACATTTACAGTACCATAAGAGACACAATGAAGTATTTTCTCTGAGGACAACAATGTTCTTCATAAAACTGGTTTCTTTGAATAGATTATAAATTTACTTTCAAAAATATATCAGCTGCATTTCAGTAGGTTTGTTGTGTGATGAGAAACCGTATATTTTGCCACTATAAAGAAAGAAACAAGAAACATTATATAAAACCTCGCTCGGAATGTTTATTCTTTATCAAAATCCACGAGTTTTCAGGAGTGACGTGTGAATTGTCAATCCTACAATCCTACACATACTTTTTTATCATTTCACATACAGTTTGGTATCACTTTTTTAAAGCTTTTAATCAAATTATGTAGTGTTAAACAAGAATGCAAAATATTAGGTAAACCATAATAAAAAGTAAATGAAAATATCTTACTTGTCTAGATGTTGTCGGTTTATCATCTGTCACAGCAACAGGAGCAATCAAATGTTCTGTTCGCTCTGTTTCATGCTTGATTTCTTTTTTAATACTCAAAGATAATGGATCTTCATCAAAAAATGAACTATCAGTTTGTGCATCCATACTCTGCAGCAAAACATAAAGTAATAATAATAATAATTTATTATCTTTATATAATTAACATATATTAAAAACATATCTATTTTTCTTACAATGATAAAACAAATTGATTTTCATAGAAATAACTTATCCGTGTGAGTATTTCTATAATAATATTCAGCTGGAACCTTTCAATATATAATCACACATGATAGTGCCAGAAAAGGGATATATTGTAAGCATTGGCAGTAAATTAATAGATCAATAGAAAAATGTTTGCGCTTAACCACAATCTAAATGGTTTGGTAAAAGAAACACGTTGCTGGTGTAAATATAAAGAAACACATAAACTTTGTTCAGAAACAAAAAAGCAGGGACAAAGAATAAGGATTATCAATACCTATAATAAAGTTTCTCGTAACTGAACATGGTTCATAAAGGCAAGGATAGCTTTGTACTCTTTTAAAACATTTATATAATCAATGTTAAACGTGGGCATAAAATGAATGTTAGTCACCTTTGTTTAAGACATGAGGCAAAAATTTAATTTTTATAGAATCAAAAATTTTTCAGATGTAAAAAGATAAAAAAAGAGTTAAGATGACAGTAATATAAAATAAGGATATATTGCATGAGCTATTAGAAGAACGCGAGTCAAAAGTGAGTGTCCTAACCTGACCCTAGTTATAACTCTGTCACACAAGTGTCTTGACTGACAAATGTCAGAGTTGATAAATATCGATTAGCATAATACGACATGGCATTTCAATGTTATACTGTGTTTTTAATACAAGCATACTATTTGTCTTGGCTACTGTAATTGACAAGTTTCTTTCCCTTTTACTTTTAATTAATCTGACATAGTAACATTTGACATGAAAACTTGTAAAACTGTAGCCACTCATACGCCATTATCAACCAACCATTAATAAACACATTACAGATTTTTTGCATGAAAATTTCAGAAACATACGATTAACTAAAAATCTAAATTTATTACACTGTTTCTGGTAAAGCCAGACTTCATTAATTTTCTGTGGTTCACAGAAGTTATTGTGGAAAAGTTAAAAATTTAACATAAAAATATGAGATTATTTTTCTTATAGAAAGTTTATGAGAACCTTCTACAACTACCATTTAGAGAATTGAACAATCACAACCAGTACATAAAATTTAATCAAAAATATAATTTATATGTAGGATATGATTTCAACTGAAAAAACACAAGCACATCGAAATCTGCCTATTTCCATAAATATGTTTAATGTTTTAATTATACTTGTTTGAGAATACTTCAAACTATTTCGGCTACAGAATAATTCTGAATATCTGTCTCTTGGTGTTCACGACTAATTTCCTGTTTGCTAATGCTCTGACTCCGTCCCGGGTGACCTTCCTCCCGGGTTGAAGGGAGTTCAGGTAATCAGCTGACCATTTCTGCCATATTTGTTGAGTCATTTGCTGGACTCGTTGCCATCGGTTCAACCTGTTAACAGCTAAGTCAGTTAAGTCAGGATCAGGAATTGCTGTTAAAGGTTCTCCTATAAGGAAATGTCCTGGAGTTAGATAGGATATTTCTAGAGGATTGTCTGATAATTTGGTTAAACGTCTTGAATTGAGACAGGTTTTTCAATCTATGCTAATAAGGTAGTAATTTCTTCAAAGGTTAAGGAATTATTCCCAGCTACAAACGTTTTCCAAGTTGATGGACATTTTTTGATCCAGAAAAGAACTACACTGGAATCTGTCCATAGGTAAATTTTGTTAAATTCAATGGAAATTGTTTCCATAATTTTTTTTATTACACGAGAAAGGAGAAGAGGTCCACAGAGCTCTAAACGCGGCAGTGATATTTGCTTTAAAGGTGCCACCCTAGATTTTGCAGTTAACAGTTTAATAGTAACCTTTCTTGATTCGTCAATACAGCGAATGTAAACGCAGGCACCATAAGCTCTTTCGGAGGCATCTTAAAAGCCATGGAGTTGGATATTGATAGATTTTTCATGCGATAAAACCAATCTATCGATCTTTATTTTATTTACTAAAGGAAACTGACAGTAAATATTCTTCCAAGATTCTTCCAATTGTTCTGGTAACAGGTCATCCCAGCCAAGGTTTGCTTGCCAAATGCGTTGCATAAATATTTTACAAACTATTACGGTGGGTGTCAGCAATCCTAAAGGATCAAAAATTGATGAAATGATTGCTAAAACGTTTCTTTTAGTAAATTTCTTGTTGTTGGATAAATTTTCGATAATGAATTCACTAACTATTTGAAATTTATCGTTAGACGGTTGCCAAAATAAACCTAAAGCCTTTACGGTGTCGCTACAATCAAAATCTAAAGAATGAGGCGTCTCATGAAATTCTGGTGGAATAGTTTCTAAAAGTTTACTTCAGTTAGTTGATCATTTTCTTAACGGAAAACCTCCTGACTCCAATAGTGCTTGAAGGTCTCTTTGAAGAGAAATGGCTTGATGTAAGTCTTCTGCTCCAGATATACAATTATCGATGTAAAAATCACGCTGAACAATCTTTGCGGCTTGAGGATTCTTGTCGGCTTCATCAAGGGCAAGTTGCCTTAAACATCTGGTCGCTAAAAACGACGCTGATGCAGTCCCATATGTGACAGTAGTTAATTGATACTCACGCACAGGTTCATTGCTATTTTTTCTCTACATAATGCGCTGAAGGTTGTAGTCACCAGGAACTATCCTTATTTGGCGATACATTTTGCTAATATCGGCTATAAATACGATTTTGTGTGTACGAAACTGTAACATGATAGCACACAAATCTTGTTGAATCGTAGGACCGACTCTCAGTAGGTCATTTAATGAAATGCTGTTGCTAGTTTTCAAAGATGCATCAAAACCACCCGAGTTTTGGCTGGGGTGCTTAAGGTTTTAAAAACGGCATGATGCGGCAAATAGTAACACGATTCATTTTTGTTAGGTGGTTCGGCTAATTTCATATGACCTAAGGATTCATATTCGTTAAGAAACTTACGATAATCTTTCTTTAATTGATTGTCACGGGTTCAGTTTTTTCTCTACGAAATTTAGTCTTGATTGAGCTGTAGTTTTTGACTCACCGAGAGCCGAAGGTTCTTTAATTAACGGTAACTTTACAATAAAGCGACCAGTTTCATCTCGTAAGGTATTTTCAACAAAATGTTTTTCAGAGAGTTTCGCATCTTTTGACCAAGTAGGTCCACTGACTTCCTCTATTTGCCAAAATCTCTGCATTTGTGAGTCTCTAGTGAGTCTCTTTGTAATGCAAATAAATTGTAATTAGTTGAACCGGACTTATTTGAACCGGGTGAATATTCACCGCTAATGATCCATCCTAATTCGGTATTTTGAAGGACGGGAAAGCATCCTTCACGAGAACGTTGCTCCATACGTAGGATTTTCATAAATACTTGAGCACCTAACAATAGGTCGATTTTTTGTGGTTTGATAAAAGTCGGGCCAGCAAGATTAAGATTTGGTGGTATATTCCATAGGTTAAAATCAATTTTAGATGAGGGCAAATTAGTAGTTATTTTTGGTAAAATATTGCAATTTAAATTCATAGCAAAATTAGAAAGAAATGATTGTATATGAATAAATACACTGTATTTAGATTCTGAGGCAAGGCTGTTAAATGATTCAATTGGGATTGGGTTTTTAAAACGCTTTAATTTCAATCGCTGCATTAGTTGTTCTGTTGCAAAACTAACCTGAGAGCCACTGTCAAGAAATGCTCGACAAACTTGTAGGTTACCAGACTCGTCTCGAATTTTTACGTTAGCAGAAGCAAGTAAGATTTGAGGTTGTTTCTTGTGAAACGCATGATAACTGGTTTTAGGTTGGTATTCGTCTGATTTGTTGCCGAAATGTTCTTGCTGCGGTATCCGTTTAGTTTTAGGTTGAGCTCCATTGAAGTGAAGGCTTGTATGGTACCGGGCTGCACATTTAAAACATGCAGATGTTGATCTACAATCTTTGTAAGCATGATTGGATCTTAAGCAATTAGTGCATAAATTGTTATGTTCAACTAAACTAAATCGTTCATTTGGCCGTAATGACAAATATTTAGGACATTTATAAATTAAATGAGGCTTGCTACAAATTTTACAATCTTGATTTGTTGATACATAGGGCAATTTAGTGGTTTTAAGCTGAGACTTTACATTTTGAACGGTCTTTAACGGTTGTGAAAATGCTTTGCTGGTCAAACAATTATTTACTAATTGTTCGGTTTGACATTTTCTCTCGAGAAATTTAGTTACCTTTTCCAGGCTAGGAATCTCATGTTCGTCACAAGTTGACTCAAATTTAGTACGAGTGGATTTATCGAGTCTATCAAGAATTAGTCGGGTAAATAATAATTCCTCCGATGAAATAGTTACCTTTAATGCTAGAATAGCATTTCTATTGTTAGTTACATTATTGACTATGAGTCTTAATTCAGTTGATGCGCCTTTGTTAGCCGACGGCATTGTTAATACCATTTTAACATGCTTAGAGACAATTAGTTTTTTATTGTCGTACCGATTACATAATGCCTTATATGAGCGGTTGAAATTAACGCCTGTAATTGGAATGTTCTGTACGAGTTCTCTAGCCTCTCCCTCGAGAGAGGCGAGGAGATAATGAAATTTTTGAATGTTACTTAAAGACTTGTTATTTATGCCTTCGTACGTATCCTTAAAACGATACCGTTTTTTGTAATCGCCGGAAAACGATAGTATTTATTGCCGGTAAATGAAAATAATCGTTGTGAGATCGGTTTGATCGGATTAAAGTTTCGTTATTGTCACGGATTGTACTCAAATGCGGTTCTTGTTTGATTTGACTTAATAATCCTACGCCTAATATTGTTTCAAAACGGGAAAATAAATTGCGATAAAGATCTTCAAAATCGATTCTATAAGATGTACGGTCAGCTATGTCTTCTATTTCTAATTTACTTTGAATAATATTAAAATCCTTTAGAATGCCCGGTAATCTCTGGTATTTTGTATACAGTAACTGGGTATTGGAATGGTTTTTGGAATCATCTAAAAATCTGTTGATTCTGGTTAAGCCACCTTTAATTAGGCCTCTTTGTTTAATAAGTTTGGATTTTTTTTTTTACTTGTTTAAATATTGTCAGTTCAACCTTACTTCATTATTAAAAAAGTGTAATGAACTTTATTTTTGGTGTAAAGTCAGGACCAAACGGGCCTGGGTCTCATATATCTGTTGTTTGTCATGTTCTAGGCTTCTCACTGTGTGGAAAAATGCCACATGCCATTGCTATCCCTATGATTTGAAGGGAACCCAAAAATCATTCTTTTGACTGTTATTTCTGCTTAACAAACAATAAAGGGATTACATCAAAACCAAAACATTCAGTGGTGTAATCTAACTCACAATCCACAATGAGACCAGATCCACACTGCGAAGAACTGACCATACTAAAGCCTCCAGAACACGTGACATTAGATGAAGGGAGCTCAGAGTCTGGTGGAAGTAAGAAAAAAAAATAAACATATTTGGGTGATACAACTTATGAACAAGCATTTCATATGAGCCTAATTTACTGACTCAAGAAAATTTTAACGAACTCATAAAAAATTTAAAGTATCCAAAAAACAGTCTGGAATGCTTGCTTCCCGGCTAAAAGGATGGAATCTTCTTCAAAAGAATACAAAGATTTGTAGCATTTATCGTAATCATCATTCTTAATTTAAAGTCTATTTGTCTGAAGAAAATGCCTTAGTGTTTTGTAATGACATTTCTTCTCTTATGCAGACACTCTGTAATGAACATAACCCAACAGAATGGCGTTTGTTCATAGATTCCTGTAAAGTTAGTTTAAAAGCTGTGCTTCTGCATAATGGCAATAAATTCCCATCAGTACCTGTGGCCCATTCTGCTACTATGAAAGAAACTTATGAAAACTTTAAATCTATATTGGAAAAGCATCAATATGCAGTTTCTAAATGGAGTATTTGTGGTGATTTGAAAGTGATTGCATTTATTCTTGGTTTGCGGCTTGGTTACATAAACTACTGATATTTATTGTGTGAACGGGATAGTAGGGACAGAAAAAAAAACATTTTATTAGAAATGAACAGCCTAAGCCCATGGCCTAAAAATGTGTATCTACCTTTGTTACATATCAAACTAGGATTAATGAAAAATTTCGTCAAGGACATGGACAATACTCCTGGTTCATATACTTAAAACAGAAGTTTTCTAAAATTATCTGTGAAAAAAACTAAGAAATTGTTTAGAGAAAGCTGATGCCCTCCATGGCTTCAAAAAGGCAATTTTTTGGTTAAAAAATAGTGGCATTTCAATATATTCTACTAATTTTCAGATTTATATCATGCAATAGTCATATTACATTGAATAATCATTTTATTATAATTACAGATTATAATTTAATACACATGAAAAAAAAGATTCTAATCAACGAGTACTGAAAAAGCATAGAGAAATGGCATAAAATCACATTAAAAATCCCAAGGAACCCTAGAAAACTCATAAATACCACACTAAAAACTATACATGAAGTACAGATCCTGGAAGAGTAGCCTCATGGCTGTTATCAAAGACCAATAAGAATGGTATTAAGAAGTACAATATTTCTTATGTTTATTCATTTCTATGTTTTATGGATGTTTTAACAGCAATAATGCAACATGCTATCTGTTGAGAGGCAAGCAGTTTGTTATGTTACAGAATTTGTTATGGCTGTGCCACATTTACAGTACCATAAGAGACACAATGAAGTAGTTTCTCTGAGGACAACAATGTTCTTCATAAAACTGGTTTCTGTGAATAGATTATAAATTTACTTGCAAGAATATATCAGTTGCATTTCAGTAGGTTTGTTGTGTGATGAGAAGGAAGTATAAAGCATAAAGAATGTTTATTCTTTATGAAAAGCCACGAGTTTTCAGGAGTGACATGTGACTTGTCAATTGTACAATCCTACACATACTATTTTATCATTTCACATACAGTTTGGCATCACTTTTTTAAGCTTTTAATCAAAATATCTACTGTTAAACAAGAATGCTAAATATTAGGTAAACCATAAAAAGGAAATGAAAATATCTTACTTGTCTAGATGTTGAAAGTTTATAATCTGTCATAGCAACAGGAGCAATCAAATGTTCTGTTCGCTCTGTTTCATGCTTGATTTCTTGTTTAATACTGGAAGATAATGGATCTTCATCAAAAAATGAACTATCAGTTTGTGCATCCATACTCTGCAGAAAAACATAAAGTAATAATAATAATTTATTATTGTTATATAATTAACAGCTATTAAAAAAATATCTATTTTTCTTACAATGATAAAATATATAGATTTTCATAGAAATAATTCATCCGAGTGAGTACATCTATAATAACATTCATCTGGAACCTTTCAGTATATAATCACCCATGATAGTGCCAGAAAAGGGAAATATTGTAAGCATTGGCAGTAAATTAATAGAACAATAGAAAAATGTTTGCGCTTAAGCACAATCAAAATTGTTTGGTAAAAGAAACAGTTGCTGGTGCAAATATAAAGAAACACATCAACCTTGTTTGGAAACAAAATTGCAGTTACATAGAATAAGGATTATTGAAACCTATAACAAAGTTTCTTGTAACTGAAAATGCTTCATAAAGGCAAGGATAGCTTTGTACTCTTTTAAAACATTTATATAAACAATGTTAAATGTGGGTATAAAATGAATATGTTAGTCACCTTTGTTTAAGGCATGAGGCATCTGCTCACTGTATTTTATTTGTTACGTATTGTTGAACAAAATTTATCTACCATAAAATCTTAAGATGAAATTTCTTAAACAAAGCTATTTTTTAACCCCTTATACTCCAACTAATAAATGTTTTTTACACTATAAATGAAAATATCTAGTGTCAGACATGAATGCTCAATAATATGTGGGCTATAAACAGTAAATAAAAACATCTTCACGAACAGAAAAATTAAAAATTCTTACAATAACTAGCTTTTATGTTTGTAACTTAAACCAAAATAAAGAAGAAAATAGGTTACTTGTTTAAAAATTGTCAGTTCATCATCAGTCTTGGCAAGATGTACAAACAAATATTCTTGTTGCCCTGTTTCGTGCATGTCTTCTTCTTTAATGGGCAAGGATAATGGATTTTCTTCCAAAACTGAATCGTTAGTTTGTGCATCCATACTCTGCAAAAAAAATATAAAGATATATTAATATCCTACTACAAAAGTGTGACTTAAAATAAGCATGTTAAATGAGATATTACTGAAACGTAACATATGATGAAGTCAAGAGCCTGGATCTAACTATATTGTTAAAGATAATTTAAGATATGTTATGTATAAAAGTGGGTTTTAAAGCACTAAAATGCATCGGTTATGTATGGAAATGATTTGCTATACAAATAATCTATATTTATAACTAACACCACATGAAAACCAGAGTTTTATGTTATAACTGAATTTCTAAATCTCCCAAAAATATACATGAGTAGGCAATAACAGTAGAGGTCAAGGTTTTTTATTATCTAAAATGATACAATTTTTTGCAAAAGAAAGGTTTTCTTTTGCAAAAGAAAAAAACTATATGCTATGTATATAGACTATGATGCTAAATTAAACAAGGATTATTGCATGTTTTTAAAGTACTAGTGGAAATCAATTCAGTTGTATTATAAAAAAAATTTAATTATTAGAGAATCAAAAAATTTTCAGAAGAAAAAACATAATTAATGAGTTAAGAAGCCAGTAACATAAAATAAGGATATATATTCCATGAGCTATTAAAAGAACGCGAGTCAAAAGTGAGTATCCTAACCTGACTCTAGTTATAACTTTGTCACACAAGCATCTTGGGCTGACAAACGCCAGAGTTGATGCTTATCGATTAGCATAATATGAGATGACATCTCAATGTTATACTGTTTTTAACACAAGCATACCATTCGCTTTGGCTTCTTTCTCTTTTAATTAATCTGACATAGTAACATTAGACATGAAAACTTGTAAAACTGCAGAATCTCATATGCCATTATCAACCAAACCAACCATTAATAAACACATTACAGATTTTTTTGCATGAAATATTCAGGAGCAGCATTCGATTAACTAAACATCTAAACTTATTACAGTGTTTCTGGTAAAGCCTGACTGCATTAATTTTTTGTGGTACAAAGAAGCCATTGTGGAAAAGTTAAAAATTTAACATAAAAATATGAGATTATCTCTTCTTATAGAAAGTTTATGAGAACCTTCTACAACTACCATTTAGAGAATTGAACAATCACAACCAGTACATAAAGTTTAATCAAAAATATAATTTATATGTAGGATATGATTTCAACTGAAAAAACACAAGCACATCGAAATCTGCCTATTTCCATAAATATGTTTAATGTTTTAATTATACTTGTTTGAGAATACTTCAAACTATTTCGGCTACAGAATAATTCTGAATATCTGTCTCTTGGTATTCACGACTAATTTCCTGTTTGCTAATGCTCTGACTCCGTCCCGAGTGACCTTCCAAAAAGTAACATGGCGATTTCTTACCATCTGGCTATGCAAATATGATTAATTATTAAATCTGTTATTATACAGTTTACTATATTATATTTAGTTATATTAATAAACTTACATGTAAATAATACACACATCTTTCACTCTGTAAAAATAATTTAAATGATTATCAAACACCACACAGATCACAGAATAGATTTCACATATATCTATATAACCGAGGGTGTCAACAGTGACAGCGCATGGTAGGAATGCACATCACTACTGGAGTTTGTAATCATACACCACAATCTACAATATATGTAAAAATATTGAAATAAGTTGCCGAGTTAGTAACCACCATGGATTCTCAAAGCTTCTACTGAACAAACGTGTGAGGAACCAATGGGTTCCTCTCTCCTTCAATATCATTCTGAATATTTGTCTGTTGTTCATGACTAATTTCCTATTTTCCAACAGGTCGATTATCACTCGGACCCATTATTTCACAAAAAATAACTAAACTTTTCTTACCTTCTTTTTTTCTAATATATTCAATATTCAATAGGTTATAATAATTACTTCGTTATTATTAGTTTTTGTTGTATCCCATCATTCGATTTATCGATGTATGTAGATTATCGATGTAACTTTTGGAGCCAGTCAATAAAATCTGTTTTCAGTATTCTATTCAACTTTCACTTTTGTCTTTGTTATTTATGTTTTAATTAATAAGTATTTTTCTACAATTTGAATACGCGTGTCTTTAATTAAATACAGACATAAAACGTCGCTACGAGGAGTAATATTTGTGTACAAAAAAAGTTTAAAAAAACTTATTGTTTTTACACGTTCAAACATCGATATTAATACTATCGATATTAATACATGAATAATAGTTTAATTGAATAACACTTAATAATTTGAATAATATTTATTTTATACTGTTAAAAATGATTGAAATATTCGTCATATAAAACAAGTTCATAGAATATATTTTGAGTAGTTTAGTTCCATTAATTCTTCGGATGACGATTTAATAGCCAGGAATGTTACCGGCTGCTTGTGAAATCATATATATATATGATACAAACAATTTTACTTTATCAAAAGTCCATTTTATTTATGCAAAATCAAGAATTTATCTGATACTATTTTATGTATCATATAATTTTACTCATAAAAAATAATACATAACTATAACCTCAAACCTTGATACCTTTTTTACAAAATAAATAAGTAAATATAATAAATTTTTATGAATATTCACTGTTTGAAATATCCGTCTTTAAAAATACGTGTATATAATTATACATTTAAATGTTTGTGTGGGGGGGGGAAGAAGGAATGATTTGTAAGGTCCTCCCTGTAATCCCATGCAAACTAACAGCTCGCCTCCTTAATAACATGTTGAACTACAGAATGTTCCAAGTTATCATGGGATCCGATATAAGCTCACCTAGGAAACTCAAGAACGGCCTGCCACAAGGATCGGTACTTGCGCCTCTCATTTCAGCCTCTAGTATATTCCTCTAGTGACCTCTCGTCACTATTCCTCTAGTCCTCTAGTAAATTGTGAATGCAGAAAAAGATCTGGTATAAACTTTTTACATTTGTATTGGAATTCACATGTTGAAATATATTTAGGTAATTGTGTGACAAAATCTGGAATTGGTTGAGTTGATCCTTGTTTTTGTGAGAGGAATTTGTCTTTCAACTAATAGATTCTTTTTCTCACTTACTTATCGGTCAAAGTTTGAACTATTTCGTTACACGTTAGGGTATGTAGTTTTCTTGGTGCCACTGATAACTTTAAACCTCCAAGTTTTCAGGGTCTATACTATCTAACAGGACTGTTTTTGATGTGCCTTTATCTGCGGTTAATCGCTTCATAATAAGAAAGTTATCAAATCTTTCTTTGTATTGTTGAAATTTTTTTTCATATTTTTAAAAATTTGACTTTACACATGCGTGTAGTATCAAATTCAGTCTGTTGTTCAGTGCAATTAAATGATTAGCACGAGTTGTAAATATTAAAAATATTGATTGAGTCATAATAAATATATATATTTTTTTTGACTTCAGTCATTTGACTGGTTTGATGCAGCTCTCCAAGATTCCCTATCTAGTGGCAGTCGTTTCATTTCAGTTTACCTTCTACATCCTACATCCCTAACAATTTGTTTTACATATTCCAAACATGGCCTTCCTAAACAATTTTTTCCTTCTACCTGTCCTTCCAATATTAAAGAGACTATTCCAGGATGCCTTAGTATGTGGCCTATAAGTCTGTCTCTTCTTTTAACTATATTTTTCCAAATGCTTCTTTCTTCATCTATTTGCCGCATTACCTCTACATTTGTCACTTTATCCACCCATCTGATTTTTAACATTCTCCTATAGCACCACATTTCAAAAGGTTCTAGTCTTTTCTTCTCAGATACTCCGATCGTCCATGTTTCACTTCCATATAAAGCGAACTCCAAACATATACTTTCAAAAGTTTTTTCCTGACATTTAAAATAATTTTTGATGTAAACAAATTATATTTCTGACTAAAGGCCCGTTTCGCTTGTGCTATTCGGCATTTTATATCGCTCCTGCTTCATCCATCTTCAGTAATTCTACTTCCCAAATAACAAAATTCTTCTACCTCCATAATCTTATCTCCTCCTATTTTCACATTCATTGGTCCATCTTTGTTATTTCTACTATATTTCATTACTTTTGTTTTGTTCTTGTTTATTTTCATGCGATAGTTCTTTCGTAGGACTTCATCTATGCCATTTATTGTTTCTTCTAAATCCTTTTTAGTCTCGGCTAGAATTACTATATCATCAGCAAATCGTAGCACTTTATCTTTTCACCTTGTACTGTTACTCCGAATCTAAATTGTTCTTTAACATCATTAACTGCTAGTTCCATGTAAAGATTAAAAAGTAACAAGAATAGGGAACATCCTTGTCGGACTCCCTTTCTTATTACGGCTTCTTTCTTATGTTCTTCAATTATTACTGTTGCTGTTTGGTTCCTGTACATGTTGGCAATTGTTCTTCTATCTCTGTATTTGAACCCTAATTTTTTTAAAATGCTGAACATTTTATTCCAGTCTACGTTATCGAAAGCCTTTTCTAGGTCTATAAACGCCAAGTATGTTGGTTTGTTTTTCTTTAATCTTCCTTCTACTATTAATCTGAGGCCTAAAATTGCTTCCCTTGTCCCTATACTTTTCCTGAAACCAAATTGGTCTTCTCCTAACACTTCTTCCACTCTCCTCTCAATTCTTCTGTATAAAATTCTAGTTAAGATTTTTGATGCATGACTAGTTAAACTAATTGTTCTGTATTCTTCACATTTATCTGCCCCTGCTTTCTTTGGTATCATAACTATAACACTTTTTTTGAAGTCTGATGGAAATTCCCCATTTTCATAAATATTACACACCAGTTTGTATAATCTATCAATCGCTTCCTCACCTGCACTGTGCAGTAATTCTACAGGTATTCCGTCTATTCCAGGAGCCTTTCTGCCATTTAAATCTTTTAATGCTCTCTTAAATTCAGATCTCAGTATTGTTTCTCCCATTTCATCCTCCTCAACTTCCTCTATAACACCATTTTCTAATTCATTTCCTCCGTATAACTCTTCAATATATTCCACCCATCTATCGACTTTACCTTTCGTATTATATATTGGTGTACCATCTTTGTTTAACACATTATTAGATTTTAATTTATGTACCCCAAAATTTTCCTTAACTTTCCTGTATGCTCCGTCTATTTTACCAATGTTCATTTCTCTTTCCACTTCTGAACACTTTTCTTTAATCCACTCTTCTTTCGCCAGTTTGCACTTCCTGTTTATAGCATTTTTTAATTGTCGGTAGTTCCTTTTACTTTCTTTTAGCATTCTTATATCTTCTACGTTCATCCATCAGCTGCAATATATCGTCTGAAACCCAAGGTTATCTACCGGTTCTCTTTATTCCGCCTAAGTTTGCTTCTGCTGATTTAAGAATTTCCTTTTTAACATTCTCCCATTCTTCTTCTACATTTTCTACCTTATCTTTTTTACTCAGACCTCTTGCAATGTCCTCCTCAAAAATCTTCTTTACCTCCTCTTCCTCAATCTTCTCTAAATTCCACCGATTCATCTGACACCTTTTCTTCAGGTTTTTAAACCCCAATCTACATTTCATTATCACCAAATTATGGTCGCTATCAATGTCTGCTCCAGAGTAAGTTTTGCAGTCAACGAGTTGATTTCTAAATCTTTGCTTAACCATGATATAATCTATCTGATACCTTCCAGTATCGCCTGGCTTTTTCCAAGTGTATATTCTTTTATTATGATTTTTAAATTGGGTGTTGGCAATTACTAAATTATACTTCGTGCAAAATTCTATAAGTCGGTCCCCTCTTTCATTCCTTTTGCCCAGCCCGTATTCACCCACTATATTTCCTTCCTTGCCTTTACCAATGCTTGCATTCCAATCTCCAACTATTATTAAATTTTCATCTCCTTTTACGTGTTTAATTGCTTCATCAATCTCTTCGTATACACACTCTACCTCATCATCATCATGGGCGCTTGTAGGCATATAGACGTTAACAATCGTTGTCGGTTTAGGTTTTGATTTTATCCTGATTACAATGATTCTATCGCTATGCGTTTTGAAATACTCCACTCTCCTCCCTATCTTCTTGTTCATCACGAAACCTACTCCTGCCTGCCCATTATTTGACGCTGAGTTAATTACTCTAAAATCACCTGACCAAAAGTCGCCTTCCTCTTCCCACCGAACCTCACTAATTCCTACTATATCCACATTTGTCCTACCCATTTCCCTTTTTAAATTTTCTAGCCTACCAACCTTTTTCAAGCATCTAACATTCCACGCTCCGACTCGTAGAATGTTATTTTTTAATTTTCTGGTGACCCCTTCCTTAGTAGTCCCCACCCGGAGATCCGAACGGGGGAATATTTTACCTCCGGAATATTTTACCAAGGAAGGCGCCTCCATTATTGCTATGTGAAAATGCAGAGAGCCACATTTTCTTGGAAAAAAAGCAGCTGTAGTTTTCCATTGCTTTCAGCTGCGCAGTACTCAGAGGACTGAGTGATGTTGATACGGCCGTTTAAGTCGTCCTGACTCACGCCCCTAACAACTACTGAAAGAGCTGCTGCCCTCTTTCAAGAATCATTCCTTAGTCTGGCTCTCAACTGATACCTCTCCGATATGGTTGCACCTTCGGTCCAGCTACTCTGTATCCCTGAGCACTCAAGCCCGCTCACCAACGGCAAGGTCTCATGATTCATAGAGGATTTTAACAGTATGAAATAAATATTATTCAAATTATTAAGTGTTATTCAATTAAACTATTATTCATGTATTAATATCGATAGTATTAATATCGATGTTTGAACGTGTAAAAACAATAAGTTTTTTAAACTTTTTTTGTACACAAATATTACTCCTCGTAGCGACGTTTTATGTCTGTATTTAATTAAAGACACGCGTATTCAAATTGTAGAAAAATACTTATTAATTAAAACATAAATAACAAAGACAAAAGTGAAAGTTGAATAGAATACTGAAAACAGATTTTATTGACTGGCTCCAAAAGTTACATCGATAATCTACATACATCATAAATCGAATGATGGGATACAACAAAAACTAATAATAACGAAGTAATTATTATAACCTATTGAATATTGAATATATTAGAAAAAAAGAAGGTAAGAAAAGTTTAGTTATTTTTTGTGAAATAATGGGTCCGAGTGATAATCGACCTGTTGGAAAATAGGAAATTAGTCATGAACAACAGACAAATATTCAGAATGATATTGAAGGAGAGAGGAACCCATTGGTTCCTCACACGTTTGTTCAGTAGAAGCTTTGAGAAGCCATGGTGGTTACTAACTCGGCAACTTATTTCAATATTTTTACATATATTGTAGATTGTGGTGTATGATTACAAACTCCAGTAGTGATGTGCATTCCTACCATGCGCTGTCACTGTTTACACCCTCGGTTATATAGATATATGTGAAATCTATTCTGTGATCTGTGTGGTGTTTGATAGTCATTTAAATTATTTTTACAGAGTGAAAGATGTGTGTATTATTTACATGTAAGTTTATTAATATAACTAAATATAATATAGTAAACTGTATAATAACAGATTTAATAATTAATCATATTTGCATAGCCAGATGGTAAGAAATCGCCATGTTACTTTTTGGAAGGTCACTAGGGACGGAGTCAGAGCATTAGCAAACAGGAAATTAGTCGTGAACACCAAGAGACAGATATTCAGAATTATTCTGTAGCCGAAATAGTTTGAAGTATTCTCAAACAAGTATAATTAAAACATTAAACATATTTATGGAAATAGGCAGATTTCGATGTGCTTGTGTTTTTTCAGTTGAAATCATATCCTACATATAAATTATATTTTTGATTAAACTTTATGTACTGGTTGTGATTGTTCAATTCTCTAAATGGTAGTTGTAGAAGGTTCTCATAAACTTTCTATAAGAAGAGATAATCTCATATTTTTATGTTAAATTTTTAACTTTTCCACAATGGCTTCTTTGTACCACAGAAAATTAATGCAGTCTGGCTTTACCAGAAACACTGTAATAAATTTAGATGTTTAGTTAATCGAATGCTGCTCCTGAATATTTCATGCAAAAAAATCTGTAATGTGTTTATTAATGGTTGGTTTGGTTGATAATGGCATATGAGATTCTGCAGTTTTACAAGTTTTCATGTCTAATGTTACTATGTCAGATTAATTAAAAGAGAAAGAAGCCAAAGCGAATGGTATGCTTGTGTTAAAAACAGTATAACATTGAGATGTCATCTCATATTATGCTAATCGATAAGCATCAACTCTGGCGTTTGTCAGCCCAAGATGCTTGTGTGACAAAGTTATAACACCTGACAAAGTCAGGTTAGGATACTCACTTTTGACTTGCGTTCTTCTAATAGCTCATGGAATATATATCCTTATTTTATGTTACTGGCTTCTTAACTCATTAATTATGTTTTTTCTTCTGAAAATTTTTTGATTCTCTAATAATTAAATTTTTTTTATAATACAACTGAATTGATTTCCACTAGTACTTTAAAAACATGCAATAATCCTTGTTTAATTTAGCATCATAGTCTATATACATAGCATATAGTTTTTTTCTTTTGCAAAAAATTGTATCATTTTAGATAATAAAAAACCTTGACCTCTACTGTTATTGCCTACTCATGTATATTTTTGGGAGATTTAGAAATTCAGTTATACCATAAAACTCTGGTTTTCATGTGGTGTTAGTTATAAATATAGATTATTTGTATAGCAAATCATTTCCATACATAACCGATGCATTTTAGTGCTTTAAAACCTACTTTTATACATAACATATCTTAAATTATCTTTAACAATGTAGTTAGATCCAGGCTCTTGACTTCATCAAATGTTACGTTTCAATAATATCTCATTTAACATGCTTATTTTAAGTCACACTTTTGTAGTAGGATATTAATATATCTTTATATTTTTTTTGCAGAGTATGGATGTACAAACTAACGATTCAGTTTTGGAAGAAAATCCATTATCCTTGCCCATTAAAGAAGAAGACATGCACGAAACAGGGCAACAAGAATATTTGTTTGTACATCTTGCCAAGACTGATGATGAACTGACAATTTTTAAACAAGTAACCTATTTTCTTCTTTATTTTGGTTTAAGTTACAAACATAAAAGCTAGTTATTGTAAGAATTTTTAATTTTTCTGTTCGTGAAGATGTTTTTATTTACTGTTTATAGCCCACATATTATTGAGCATTCATGTCTGACACGAGATATTTTCATTTATAGTGTAAAAAACATTTATTAGTTGGAGTATAAGGGGTTAAAAAATAGCTTTGTTTAAGAAATTTCATCTTAAGATTTTATGGTAGATAAATTTTGTTCAACAATACATAACAAATAAAATACAGTGAGCAGATGCCTCATGCCTTAAACAAAGGTGACTAACATATTCATTTTATACCCACATTTAACATTGTTTATATAAATGTTTTAAAAGAGTGCCTTTATGCAAGCATTTTCAGTTACAAGAAACTTTGTTATAGGTTTCAATAATCCTTATTCTATGTAACTGCAATTTTGTTTCCAAAAAAGGTTGATGTGTTTCTTTATATTTGCACCAGCAACTGTTTCTTTTACCAAACAATTCTGATTGTGCTTAAGCGCAAACATTTTTCTATTGTTCTTTTAATTTACTGCCAATGCTTACAATATTTCCCTTTTCTGGCACTATCATGGGTGATTATATACTGAAAGGTTCCAGATGAATGTTATTATAGATGTACTCACTCGGATGAATTATTTCTATGAAAATCTATTTATTTTATCATTGTAAGAAAAATAGATATTTTTTTAATAGCTGTTAATTATATAACAATAATAAATTATTATTATTACTTTAAGTTTTTCTGCAGAGTATGGATGCACAAACTGATAGTTCATTTTTTGATGAAGATCCATTATCTTCCAGTATTAAACAAGAAATCAAGCATGAAACAGAGCGAACAGAACATTTGATTGCTCCTGTTGCTATGACAGATTATAAACTTTCAACATCTAGACAAGTAAGATATTTTCATTTCCTTTTTATGGTTTACCTAATATTTAGCATTCTTGTTTAACACTAGATATTTTGATTAAAAGCTTAAAAAAGTGATGCCAAACTGTATGTGAAATGATAAAACAGTATGTGTAGGATTGTACAATTGACAAGTCACATGTCACTCCTGAAAACTCGTGGCTTTTCATAAAGAATAAACATTCTTTATGCTTTATACTTCCTTCTCATCACACAACAAACCTACTGAAATGCAACTGATATATTCTTGCAAGTAAATTTATAATCTATTCACAGAAACCAGTTTTATGAAGAACATTGTTGTCCTGAGAGAAACTACTTCATTGTGTCTCTTATGGTACTGTAAATGTGGCACAGCCATAACAAATTCTGTAACATAACAAACTGCTTGCCTCTCAACAGATAGCATGTTGCATTATTGCTGTTAAAACATCCATAAAACATAGAAATGAATAAACATAAGAAATATTGTACTTCTTAATACCATTCTTATTGGTCTTTGATAACAGCCATGAGGCTACTCTTCCAGGATCTGTACTTCATGTATAGTTTTTAGTGTGGTATTTATGAGTTTTCTAGGGTTCCTTGGGATTTTAAATGTGATTTTATGCCATTTCTCTATGCTGTTTCAGTACTCGTTGATTAGAATCTTTTTTTTCATGTGTATTAAATTATAATCTGTAATTATAATAAAATGATTATTCAATGTAATATGACTATTGCATGATATAAATCTGAAAATTAGTAGAATATATTGAAATGCCACTATTTTTTAACCAAAAAATTGCCTTTTTGAAGCCATGGAGGGCATCAGCTTTCTCTAAACAATTTCTTAGTTTTTTTCACAGATAATTTTAGAAAACTTCTGTTTTAAGTATATGAACCAGGAGTATTGTCCATGTCCTTGACGAAATTTTTCATTAATCCTAGTTTGATATGTAACAAAGGTAGATACACATTTTTAGGCCATGGGCTTAGGCTGTTCATTTCTAATAAAATGTTTTTTTTCTGTCCCTACTATCCCGTTCACACAATAAATATCAGTAGTTTATGTAACCAAGCCGCAAACCAAGAATAAATGCAATCACTTTCAAATCACCACAAATACTCCATTTAGAAACTGCATATTGATGCTTTTCCAATATAGATTTAAAGTTTTCATAAGTTTCTTTCATAGTAGCAGAATGGGCCACAGGTACTGATGGGAATTTATTGCCATTATGCAGAAGCACAGCTTTTAAACTAACTTTACAGGAATCTATGAACAAACGCCATTCTGTTGGGTTATGTTCATTACAGAGTGTCTGCATAAGAGAAGAAATGTCATTACAAAACACTAAGGCATTTTCTTCAGACAAATAGACTTTAAATTAAGAATGATGATTACGATAAATGCTACATATCTTTGTATTCTTTTGAAGAAGATTCCATCCTTTTAGCCGGGAAGCAAGCATTCCAGACTGTTTTTTGGATACTTTAAATTTTTTATGAGTTCGTTAAAATTTTCTTGAGTCAGTAAATTAGGCTTTCTTACTTCCACCAGACTCTGAGCTCCCTTCATCTAATGTCACGTGTTCTGGAGGCTTTAGTATGGTCAGTTCTTCGCAGTGTGGATCTGGTCTCATTGTGGATTGTGAGTTAGATTACACCACTGAATGTTTTGGTTTTGATGTAATCCCTTTATTGTTTGTTAAGCAGAAATAACAGTCAAAAGAATGATTTTTGGGTTCCCTTCAAATCATAGGGATAGCAATGGCATGTGGCATGTGGCATTTTTCCACACAGTGAGAAGCCTAGAACATGACAAACAACAGATATATGGGACCCAGGCCCGTTTGGTCCTGACTTTACACCAAAAATAAAGTTCATTACACTTTTTTAATAATGAAGTAAGGTTGAACTGACAATATTTAAACAAGTGAAAAAAAAATCCAAACTTATTAAACAAAGAGGCCTAATTAAAGGTGGCTTAACCAGAATCAACAGATTTTTAGATGATTCCAAAAACCATTCCAATACCCAGTTACTGTATACAAAATACCAGAGATTACCGGGCATTCTAAAGGATTTTAATATTATTCAAAGTAACTTAGAAATAGAAGACATAGCTGACCGTACATCTTATAGAATCGATTTTGAAGATCTTTATCGTAATTCATTTTCCCGTTTTGAAACAATATTAGGCGTAGGATTATTAAGTCAAGTCAAACAAGAACCGCATTTGTGTAGAATCGGTGACAATAACGAAACTGTAATCCGATCAAATCGATCTCACAACGATTATTTTCATTTACCGGCAATAAATACTATCGTTTTCCGGCAATTACACCAAACGGTATCGTTTTAAGGATACGTACGAAGGCATAAATAACAAGTCTTTAAGTAACATTCAAAAATTTCATTATCTCCTTGCCTCTCTCTAGGGAGAGGCTAGAGAACTCGTACAGAACATTCCAATTACAGACGTTAATTTCAACCGCTCATATAAGGCATTATGTAATCGGTACGACAATAAAAAACTAATTGTCACTAAGCATGTTAAAATGTTATTAACAATGCCGTCGGCTAACAAAGGCGTATCAACTGAATTAAGACTCATAATCAATAATGTAACTAACAATAGAAATGCTATTCTAGCATTAAAGGTAACTATTTCATCGGAGGAATTATTATTTACCCGACTAATTCTTGATAGACTCGATAAATCCACTCGTACTAAATTTGAGTCGACTTGTGACGAACATGAGATCCTGGCCTGGATAAAGTAATTAAATCTCTCGAGAGGAAATGTCAAACCGAACAATTAGTAAATAATTGTTTGACCGGTGAAGCGTTTTCACAACCGATAAAGAGCGTTCAAAATGTAAATTCTCAGCTTAAAACCGCTAAATTGTCCTACGTATCGACAAATCAAAAGCGTAAAATTTGTAGCAAGCCTCATTTAATTTATAAATGTCCTAAATATTTGTCATTACGGCCAAACGAATGATTTAGTTTAGTCAAACGTAACAATCTCTATGCGCTAATCGCTTAAGATCCGATCGTGCTTACGAAGATTGTAAATCAACATCTGCTGGTTTTAAATGTGCAGCGCGGCACCATACCACCCTTCACTTCAATGGAGCTTAACCTAAAACTAAACGGATACCGCAGCAAGAAAATGTCTGCAACAAATCGGACGAATACCGACCTAAAACCGGTTATCATGCGTTTCACAAGAAACGACCTCAAATCTTACTTGCTACTTCTATCGTAAAAACTCGAGGTAAGTCTGGTAACCTACAAGTCTGTCGAGCACTTCTCGACGATGGCTCTCAAGTTAGTTTTGCAACAGAACAACTAATGCGGCGATTAAAATTAAAACCCAGACCGGGTGGGATCGATTGAATCGTTTAATAGCCTTGCCTCAGAATCTAAATACAGTGTATTTATTCATATACGATCTTTTCGTTCTAATTTTGCTTTGAATTTAATTCGCAATATTTTACCAAAAATAAGTACTAATTTGCCCTCGTCTAAAATTGATTTTAACCTCTGGAATATACCACCGAATCTTCATCTTGCTGATCCGACTTTTAACAAACCACAAAAAAATCGACCTATTGTTAGGCGCTCAAGTATTTATGAAAATCCTACGTATGGAGCAACTTTCTCGTGAAGGATGCTTTCCCGTCCTTCAAAATACCGAATTAGGATGGATCATTAGCGGTGAATATTCACCCGGTTCAAATAAGTCCGGTTCAACTAATTACAATTTATTTGCATTACAAAGAGACTCACTAGAGACTCACAAATGCAGAGATTTTGGCAAATAGAGGAAGTCAGTGGACCTACTTGGTCAAAAGATGCGAAACTCTCTGAAAAACATTTTGTTGAAAATACCTTACGAGATGAAACTGGTCGCTTTATTGTAAAGTTACCGTTAATTAAAGAACCTTCGGCTCTCGGTGAGTCAAAAACTACAGCTCAATCAAGACTAAATTTCGTAGAGAAAAAACTGAACCCGTGACAATCAATTAAAGAAAGATTATCGTAAGTTTCTTAACGAATATGAATCCTTAGGTCATATGAAATTAGCCGAACCACCTAACAATAATGAATCGTGTTACACTTTGCCGCTTCATGCCGTTTTTAAAACCTTAAGCGTTTCAACCAAAACTCGGGTGGTTTTTGACGCATCTTCGAAACCGGCAACAATATTTCATTAAATGACCTACTGAGAGTCGGTCTTACGATTCAACAAGATTTATGCTATTTGATTATCACGTTAAGGTTTCGTACACACAAAATCGCATTTACAGCCGATAGAAAAACCTATCGCCAAATAAGGATAGTTCCTGGTGACTACAACTTTCAGCGCATTCTGTGGAGAAAGTCTAGCGACGAACCCTGTGCGCGAGTATCGATTAACTACCGTCACATATGTGACTGTATCAGCGCCGTTTTTAGCGACCAGGTGTTTAAGGCGACTTGCCTTAGAAGAAGCCGACAAATATCATCAAGCCGCAAAGATTTTTACATCGACGATTGTATATCTGGAGCAGAAGATTTACATCGGGCCGTTTTTCTTCAAAGTGACTTTCAAGCGCTAAGTCGGGAGGTTTTCCGTTAAGAAAACGGTCGACTAACTCGAGTATACTTTTAGAAAGTATTCCACCAGAATTTCGTGAGACGCCTCATTCTTTAAACTTTGATTGTAGCGACACCGTAAAGGCTTTAGGTTTATTTTGGCGACCGTCTAACGATCAATTTTAAATAGTTAGTAAATTCAGAATCGAAAATTTACCCCCGACAAGAAATTTACTAAAAGATACGATTTAACAATAATTTTTTCGATTTTTTATCCTTTAGGATTGTTGGCACCCACCGTAATAGTTAGTATAGTATTTATGCGACGCATTTGGCATGCAAACCTGGGCTGGGATGACTTGTTACCAGAACAATTGGAAGAATATTTACTTTCAGCTTCCTTTAGTAAATAAAATAAAGATCGTTAGATTGATTTTATCGTGTGAAAGATCTAACGATATCCAACTCCAAGGCTTTTTTGATGCCTCCGAATCAGCCCGTGGTGCCTGCGTTTACATTCGGTGTAATCGGGAAAGGTAACTGTTAACTGCAAAATCTAAGGTGGTATCTTAAAAGCAAATATCACTGCCGCGTTTAGAGCTCTGTGGACCTCTTCTACTTTCTCGTTTAATAAAAAAATTAAAGAAAGAATTTCCATCGAATTTAACAAAATTTGTCTACGGACAGATTCCATAGACAATGCTGTTATTTTGTGGATCAAAAAATGTCCGTCGACTTGGAAAACGATTGTAGCTGATCAAACAAAACACATTTATTGAAGACCGGTATCATGTTCCTGGTAACCGCATTCCTGCAGTCGTATTTTCAAGAGGCGTCATCCCTAAAGATCTCGTTAGGAACTCGCTTTGGTGGTGTGGTACAGATTGGCTTCTAAGTAATGAACTGAACCGGACAATTGCGCCGAAAGCATCAGTCGAGCGGCAAGAAATTCCTGAACGTAAACAAGTCGGTTTAATGACTACTACACAAGATCACAATTTTAGCTCGTCTGCAACGAGCTATTGCATATTTTTTAAGATTTATAAATAATTGTAGAAAATCATCTAAAAATTTAACCACTAATCTACTGTTATCTCCATCCGGGTTAGAAAATGCTTTAAATATCTGTATTCATTAGCACAACGGTTAAGTTACAATACAGAAATTTTAACATTGTCTAATGGAAAATCATTATCATATAAAACAAAAATTCCAGATTTACATCCCTTTACTGACAAGAACAACTTATTGAAAGCGGGAGGACGCCTGCAGCATACAGAACTTCCATTATCTGCTAAACATCAAATAATATTGCCACCTAAACATCATCTTACTCGCTTAATCGTAGAACATGAACATCTCAGACTACTTCACGCAGGTCCACAATTGTCGATCGCAATTCGTACTAAATACTGGATTCCAAATATAAGACGTCTAATCAAGCTCTTACTGCATAAATGCATTACATATTTTAAGTTGAACTCAATTTATCGTATTCAATTAATGGAAAATTTACCGCCTACTCGACTTGGCCCATGTCGAGCTTTCCTTAATGCGGTGTAGACTACGCCGGTCCGCTCTACATTAAAACAGAAACACGTTACTCTGAAACAAAAATTAAGGCTCACGTAGCAGTTTTCGTGTGCATTTTCACCCGACCGATTCATCTAGAGTTAGTCAGCGCTTTAACTACCGAGGCTTTCGTAGCTGCACTTCGTGGTTTTACGTCTCGTAGAGGCAAATGCGCCAATATCTACAGCGATAACGGTTCTAATTTTATTAATGCCCGTAACGAATTAAAGGATTTATACAATTTTAACGAAGTAAAGGGAACGAACCGTCAACTTTGTCGACGATTGAATCTTGTCAATGGCATTTCATACCTCCTCACTAACCACATTTTGGCGGGCTGCGAGAATTCCCGCTGATTCAGGACAAATTCAGCGCCGGCGGGCTGATTACTTGAACTCCTTTCAACAACGACACAAGTGGAAAGCTGATCGATCCAACCTCAAGGTCGATGACGTAGTAGTCGTGTAAGAAGATAATTTACCACCTTTGCGATGGAAGTTAGCTGTACTCAAAGAGACTCATCCTGGTTCTGACAAATTTGTTCGTGTTGCGACGTTACATAATAATCAAGGTGTCTTTAAGAGATCGATCGATAGCTTTGCAAATTACCAGTGTCAGATAATGCCGAATAACTTTGTTTATTTTATTTTACTCTGTTTAACTGTTTACAAGTGTTTAGTTGTTTTGTTATTTTAGTGACTGGATCTTTAGCGATTATTCTCCTTTTTTAAATTATTTGACCGATGATTTTATCGCTTATTATTGAACATTTTAGATAATTACTTAGTCTTATTTAAAAAATATATTTTTTGGAGGCCGGTATGTTTGCGCTCGTACTGTCACTCTAGTAGTGGGGGTATGCGCGCAAGGCTAGCTGGACCGGTCAGTCGTCGCGCAATAACAGCCGTGTATGCAATTCATCCGTCAAGCATCATTAACGATCTTATATCTTATTTGTTTAATCTTTATTTAAATTATTTTCATTTCAACGCAAGTCTCTTTATGAACATTTATAAATTCGTATTTTATTCTTTTTACAGACCACTCTTTGTTTAATTAAATACGCATCTTGTCTGAATTATGAACATTTGTTTTTAATTTTTTATTTATTTCACGCTATTCGAAATCGTGAACAACCCGTAATTAGTCAAACAGAAGTTTCGCGTTAAAAATTAATGAAAATAAATTCTTTTGAGTTTAACATATCCGATTCATCCTAACGATCGCGTCATACATCTTCATTTAATATTTATTATATTTAATTCGCCTACGAATAGTTAGAAAAAAAATCACGGTATTATTTGTCGTTTATTTAAACCGCGGCAGATCGATACATTTATTATATCACAGTAACATGAAAATTCGCTTGACAAATTCGATTAGCAAAATGAAAAAATAATCCTTTCAAATCGTTAGATAAGAATAGAATTTTTATGAAAATATTAGAAAATTACTTTAAATGTAACCGATTCGTTTTTGTTCCAGATTATTTTATTTCGTACGTACAAATCGTATTAACGAATAAACCTCTAATTTTTGCACCGTTAAAACAGAATCGACTCTAACATCGGACCTGAATTTCGCACTGACCGAGTCGTACGATATAGATTATATTTTTATTTTAATTAACAACGTTTGTACAACTTACTTCTGAAATAAGAGTAAATTTTATCGGATAACAAATTGAAATCGCATTTTACATGTAATTAATTATTTTAAATTAAGCGGAATTAATTTTATTAAAATATAACAGAATTATATTTGAAAAGAAAGAATATAAATATAATTCTTTTAAATACGGAAAGCAGATAGAATCGGCTATGCTCGATTAGATATATGAAATTATTATGAACGATTCAAAATTTCACTACGTAATACCGAATACTAATTTTCTTTAAATAATTTAATCTCTGCACTTCATTATTATAAACGGGTCTTCGGTACAACGATATCTCTTCGATATGAAAAGCACGTGTGAAACACGCGTTGCCCGTTTGAATTTTTTATTTGAATTTATTATTCCGTTAGATGTAACGAACGGGATTATTACAAGAAGTAAAAT
Source organism: Lycorma delicatula (assembly GCF_047948215.1). Taxonomy (NCBI): domain Eukaryota; kingdom Metazoa; phylum Arthropoda; class Insecta; order Hemiptera; family Fulgoridae; genus Lycorma; species Lycorma delicatula. The sequence continues at coordinate 62,990,842 of NC_134466.1, forward strand.
AACGAAAACAAATTTTCTTAAGTAAGAAATATAATTTAAAAAAAAAGACTCGTCAAAAAGGATAAACTTTTTATAAAATATTCTTAATTCGATAAAGCATTTCTATCGATAACGGATTTATTTAGTATTCTCTCGATCCAGTAAAATTTTATACATCACTCAAACCGTTAAATCTTTATTATTGTTCATTACTTAATAGACTCTCTTCTAGCTTAATCCATATATAAACGAAAGACAAATGCTGTGTTTGCAACAATATTTAATGAAACTGTACGCTTAAAAATTACTTTACTGCTAATCTAATAAAGATAGTATAACTGTAATAAATCTTTAGTACTTCAGAACTTATTTTACTACGATTTCATAACAAAATGAAAAAAAGCGTTACGTTAAGAAAATACGATATAAACTTTATTATTTAAAGAAGATTTACAGTCATTTCGTTCCCGTTCATTTAATTTCGATAAAACTGACGGTACATTCTAAATTTTCTTCTGAAATTGCGTAGAGAGTACCAAGTTTTTGTCACAGTTTTTTTTTTTTTTAATTTACCTGCTGCAATAAGGGTACCTTATTTTTTTGCCTCGTAGCAAGTACGGCAATAACTGAGTACGTAACCGCATAATAAATACTCCATAATACGAGTGCGATTCTAAACCGTATATACCTGTAGGTAATTACGATAAATACTATATAAGTTATCTCCATCGTTATAAACATATTCGCGTACGAATTGAACGGCGAGTACGAGTCGTTCGTTGCTTTCAGATAAACGAATAAATTTTGATGTGAAGATCTTACTTTTTCGATCAATTTTGAAGGCGAACCGTTTTTGCACGTCCCAAATTTAATATCCATCAAAACTTATTTTAGTAATTCACGAATTACGTTTGATCGATTAAATATAGCTCTTATTGAAGCTATCGATATAAAATTCATATGGAATGGGAAAAATTGAAACGTTGCATAAAATAAGTTGTAAATCGTATTGCCGATTCCATCCCTGGCGTAAAAAAGAAGAAAATAAAAGGTACATTATAAAACATAATATTACACCGATGTCTCTACTACGATCATTTTCTCAAGTACTTACGATTTTTTAACCGAAATTCGGTTATCAAATTATTACGAAACGCATCAAAACTTTTCAATATATTGTGAAGGTTTCTATAAAAAGTAATTAATGCGATACGTTGTAGAAGTGGAAGTAACAAATAACAAGAACGTAAAATGTTCTCTGCGGTTAAACAATTTCCATTTTGTATACGGTTTGAGAAAACCCACGGTGACCAAAGCGGTAAGTAAAACGCTATGTACATAATATATGAGAAAATAAATTGTTTGCTTTTGACATCGTAAATATAATATCCGAATTCAGACGTAGTTTCTTTTAAAAGAAGCAAACCTGTAAACCGATACGTTTTTAAAACGGATCGTACAGAATTATAAAAATACGACGCTGGATTTAACGAAATTCCTACACCGCTGTTACGCGTAATAATTTGTTTAATAAAAATAAACGGGGTAATAAAGACAGAAAATAAAAATAATTTTTCAAAAAAAGAAAAGATGTCGAGTAGTTTACGTCGCGAGCACAATTATATATTTTACGTTTTACAAACATATACGTATCTATTTACGTTTAATACGTAAACACATATTCAGTGTATGACACATCTACGTATTTCAATTTAAAATTTATTCTCCGATAAGGCGACCTCGAATAATTTCTTTTTCAGAACTGCGAAATAATTTTATACTACATAAATATTCTCCGGTATCTTGTAAATAAACACAGAGTAGAAAACGTATCGCTTCAGACATATTCGTATAAATTTACATTCTTCATAATACATCTAATGGCATTTCTTTTGTAAGCGTGTAATGTAAACGCAAACGATTATCGATTACTGTTTATCTATTCAAATAAATTATTTCTCGCGCGTACATTGTTGATAGTAAATTACAATATATGCGACTGAGAAATAAAAGCCGGTAAAATTACATACGAGTAGTTTTGATTAAAATTGTTTTTATTATTTCCCGGCTTTAGTAAATTGACTTTATTTCTTCTAATATTGAATTTATATACTAACCCAAAAAAGCAAAAAACAAAATAAAAGCCAAATACGGTAAACTAAGTATATCGGTATTACTATATGAAAGAAGAAAAGATGCTAATAAATTTTCCATATGAAAGACTTCTCTCGTTAGCCGCTTCATTAATAAATTTTAACCCTAAACCCACAAAAAATTAGAACAAATTTCCCTTCTTTCTTTTATCTTAAACCGCTTAACAAACGAATAGAATTTCAAAATTTAATTGTTCTGTTTGTTTTCAAGTTTTTTCCAAAATGCGTTTAGATTTTTAAATTCATTATATATTTTTAGCGTGTAGATTTTTGCGTTCCGGAGTAGAAACAAAGATTTAAAGTAATTCGATCTTGTAAGATCCAAAAACTTCATTAATTAAAATTTTATTTGGCTATAACTGTGGAACAAATGGAAATAAGTACCGCTTACGGTACATCGCTGAAAAGCTCTCGTTGAAGGCTTATTGTTGCGGCGAAGAAAAAGTCCAAAATCGAAATTTTTTGGGTTTTGGGCTTTATTGGTCATTTTTAGTCAAGTCGATTGCGATCGAAAGGGGAGAATTGCACAACTAGATGTTACAACAGTCCTAAATCAAAAACGTAAGTTAATCGTTTTTGAGTTATGCGATATACGTATATATGTATAGACGTCACACCGAAACTAGTAAAAATGGATATTTTCGTTAAAAACTGTAAACCGAAATCTTTCGCCGTCACAATACTTCCTTTAATTCGTACAAGGAAGTAAAAAATATTACGCGGCATTTTACACCGTACAAAATCATTTTAAGCCGCTGCTGTTTTTAATTTTAATTTTGACCTGTCGATTAAATTTCACTTTTGATCGAACTTTCGACTTCCTGCTTTTAAACGTAAATGCAAATTCGTCAATAAGACGTTTAACTCTAACGGCGTGTGAAATCGATCAAAATTATTATAGTTTGAAATAATGGAAAAGAAATTAATAAATTCCGGTAGTACAAGAACAAGCGATGAGAAAAGAGGAAGATAAGTCGCTTAATATTTTTATGAAATTATGTATCCTAAGTCGTTATTAATTCCGCTTCCGCTTTTGATAACCGCCCTGTAATTCAGTATAATATATACGAACAGTATAAATAACAGTAACCCATCGGGTCGGTCTAACGGTGAACGCGTCTTCCCAAATCAGCCGATTTGGAAGTCGAGAGTTCCAGCGTTCAAGTCCTGGTAAAGCCGGTTATTTTTACACGGATTTGAATACTAGATCGTGGATACCGGTGTTCTTTGGCGGTCGGGTTTCAATTAACCGCGCATCTCAGGAACGTTCGAACTGAGAGTGTACAAAACTACACTTCATTTAACCTCATACATGAGTAAATGTGTACACGAGTAAACGAATCGCTTACACTCTTGTATCGCAAATAAAACAACCGGATTCAGATGTTGTTTCCTCTAATGGAAGCAGACCGACGGTTTTTTAAAAAAAAAACAAAGCGTTTTAAAAAGAAGATTAATCGAATCGTAAAATCATATGCACCGACAAAGACACTAACGAACTTAATTTTCCATCCCCCGACTTGTTACACGGAATCGTTTTGACTCTTTCCACTGTGGAGAACGAGCGTTCATTATTACATGTTGTTACCGGAAGAGTCGCTAAAACTTGTAAGATATAATGAAAATTCGGCAAATATTCTTTGTTGCAGCGATCCGATATTCCATTCGCTTCTAGATCGCAATTTAAATTTACCGACTTATCTCCTCGCACCAAATAAGATGCGTGGTTTTCACCCGATCTTCAGGTTTTGAAGTCTGAGGAACCCAAACAACCAAAAAGCGGATGGAAATTTTCCGAATGTTTGTACGATAGTGACCGCGTGTGTATACATATTTGTGTGTTCATTGTTGGCCACTTAATCGCCTTATTTCAGACCGATTTTAACCAGACATGATCGGATTAGTTCTATATATGGGGCATCGATGCCGTTAAATCTTTAACAAGGAGTCGAGGCTGTGGACCAAGGTCACCTTCAGCATCTCGAGTTTTCGCCTGATTAAGTCGTATTTTTCTCAGACGTATTTGTTAACGATTAAAAATAACAATATCTGCAAAAAATATTTTTTGCAAAAACCCACCACCGTACCGTAAAATTCGGTTATAGTCTTCTCCCGTGTTGTGACGTCACAGGTGAGCGGTATTTAAAGTGTAAAAATATAACTCTATCTCGTACGGTCTCGAACTCGATCGTCCGGTCGATTCGGTAACCGATGCGTTAAGCTTCGCGGCTACACCGGCTGCAGACCGTACAAGCGAAAATTGTTCTATATAATTTGTGAAATTATATTAATTTAGTCAGCGCCGACCGTGGCAGAGGACCGCCACACCCACGCGAATTAAATACGGTATGTGTATGCGCGTTTTTAGAATCACCGACTTAAATAAAGGAAAAAATATTGCATTTAAATAAAGCGATAAATATTTTAAACTAAGTTGTGTGTGTGTGTAAGGCGTGCATCACAAATAATTCTGTTTACAGATTTTTTTTATTACATTAGAACTCGATAAAAAATTTAACAAAGCAAAAAAAATTAGAAATTTTCTTTCGCAATGTTTAACGTAACACAGTACCGTCGTTATTTTTAAATTCACTTCTATTTGAATATCTGATAGGAATACATATATCCGACTTCGCTTACGAACTATAAACTTATACAAGTCCAGCCTATCAAAGGTTGTTATTTTACGTTTATGTTTTGTCGACGACAAAAGTTTGTCGTTAAAAAGATTAAAATGAATATTATAATTAAAACACTTTAATACGCAAATATACTTTAATAAAACTTCAATTTAAGATGATAAATTAGTAAATCTCATTTGATTTACTTCCATTTTTATTTAATATTGTTTTTAAACGCGTAAATAATGTTTGAGTTATTTTATATTACAAGTGTTTGGAGTCCTTGCGTTCCGCTTTTAAGTACCACCTTTAAGTCAATGATATTCCATAATTATATATAAAACGTTTACACAGAAACAAAACTGATCGAAAAAAGGCTGTAAACTTAAGAAAACACTTTTTAACAGTTTAAAAGAAAGGTTTTAAAACCGAATGAAACGATAAATAAAATGTATAAATTCTAAATAAACATTTAAGGAACCAAAAAACAGAAAATGAAGACGATAAATTAGGATATAAACTTAACGTCTTTATTTCTTTATAAATGTTGAAACGTTACTTGATTCATTTAAACGGTATATTAATTCCCCAAAAAACGTTACCGTGTCGTCTGAGATCGCTTAGAATTTATATTTAAGACTCCTATAGGATCGAAATACATATTAATTGGAGTTTAACTCGGTCGTACTCCGGGTCCTATATTCTTTTCGTAGATTAGCGATTGTTTTTCTGTAAATTTTTAACAGATTTCAACGATCACCGTGTAAAAGAGAGAAATCAATTAATAATGCGTAGTTTCAATAAAACTATCGTACCCGTTGTATTTGATAGGGCAAAAACTTTCTTACGCGATGTCTTTACACTCTGGACTATCTTAAACGACATTTAGAACCAAATCGATTGGATTTCAACGGATGATATTATACCGTTTACTTTACTGGAATAATAGCTCTTGATATACGGTGAGGGAAGGAAAGTACGTTAATCGGTCAAAAAATGGGATACGGTTTTTTTTTTGCATTTCTCGACGATTTACGACCCAGGAACCCCCAAAAAAGAGAAAAAAAACGGGGCGTAATGTTAGTTCGTATGTAAGTACTTGTGTTGGCGTGTTTGAAGCATTTTGATGAAATTCGGCACAGACTTAGGTATACGGGAAAGTTTTCGTTAAAAGTTCGGGGACGACATATCCAGCGGCCGGGTATAGTTCTTTCAGGTCAATTTAACCAAACTTTTGCAAACCTAACTTTATTTTAAGCTCAATATATACGCGCATACGCGGTTATCTTATTTAAACAGAACATTGCCCTCGCATTCTCCATTTCCCAAAAATTTAAAAAAGCTACCTATTAAATACGTCTTGACCAAAAGGCCGAGGTCACTAAAACCTATCGAGTTAACGCATCGACGGTGACATATTTCTGTAACAACCGAGGACTAAGTTTTGTATAACGGTTAAAACTCTGAAGTTCAGTTACAGAGTAATTTCTGTTTAATGTTACAGACTATAAAAGAAAGTTACGAGAGAGTTTTGTACCGTAAAAATTTCAAGAACCGACGATACAGGCCCTTGAAATAACTTTTTTTTTTATTTTCCTTTGAGAGCCCACAATTTTGTTTTAGACCGGAAGCTTTGTCGGTGAAGAGGGATATTTCCTCACGACTTTGCACATCCGTTTTCGATTTTGTTATTACTTCCCTATCGTCGGTCGCTTGTACCGTTAACATTTGTTTTTAGATAGAATTTTAAATTTCAGGAATTTTTATTTAGTCGGTAGTTAGAATTTATACGTTCAAATCTCTGATCGATTTACTTATAAAAAAAGGGTTTAAACCTTATCGCCGGTCGAACTCTGAGAGGCGTAGCTCGATGACTTTGAAATGATATCATCTTGTACGTATTACGGCTATCTTTATTTTGACGAAGTAATTAAGTCTGTTCTGTTTTAGTTATCGCGTTATTTTCTTTGGAAATAATTTTTTTTTACGTTCTCCTTTTGTTCTCTATAACGGTAAAGATTACCCGCCTGTACGGTAACATTTTTGTGTCGAGAGAGTAAATTCAGCTTCTGCCGGAATGTTTTTATGTTTCGTAATAAAAAATACAAATACAAATTACGGATAAAATATGCGAAAAAGTTTTCAGATTCGATTACAAAGAACAAGATGAAAATGTTTTACGCGCATCTTTCAAGAAGGGGAAAAATAGATCGACAGATAAAAATTATTCTAATTCTTTTAGAAACAGAAACGTTAAATTCAACTCGGTTCTAAGAATTAAAAAATGAACCGAGCGAGAAAAACAGATCTCTGAAAATGATATCCAGTGTAGGGAAATCTTTAGGGAAAAAATCAAACGAGAAGGTCTCCAAGCCGAGATCAGAAAACTTCGAATTAAATTCAACCGTCGGAAGAAAGAAAAAACAGAACGGTGAAACGATAAAGACATGTATAAGGCAAAACGAAAGTTGCATTACGCATTCCGTAGTGGCCAAAATAAAAAAAAATCGTCCGATTAAAAATTATCCCCTTTCAACACATTCGGTAAAAAAGGATTTTTAGTTCCCAATTTCCTGTCTATAGTTTTATCGTAAAACAAATTTAAAAAAAAATTTTAATTAAAAATGAATGATTTTAAGAATATTTTATTTGTTAGGAAAAAAATTTCATCATTGTGAGTAAATTGTGTATGTATATATACAGAGTGTCCCATATAAAACGCAACCCATCAATCACTCATCCATGAAATTTCAAAAGTCAAGCTTATTCCCCTACTCGTTACTGAAATGGACTCGTCCAACATCTGTAGAACACTTCTGATAGTAACAACAATGCAATCATAACGTTCAGCGTATCGCTAGAGACAAGATGGTGTTTTCGCTAGATGAACGTGTTTTCATTGTCGAGTCGTACTTCAGTACGAAATCAGCGGTCGCAGTGCAAGATTTGTTTCGCCATACGTACCCAGATAAACCGGCTCCTAACAAAACATCAGTATTAAGGTCAGTCGCAAAATTTAGAGGGACCGGTTCTGTTAATAACAAGGAACACAAAAGATTTGGTCAGTGTTGAATACAGATACAGTCGCTGAAATCAAAGACCGATTACTCGCCTCGCCAAATAAATCGATCAGACGTTTGTCTGCTGAAATTAATTTGTCTAAATCGACCGTTCATCGGGCGACTAAACGATTACGACCTTATCGCATTCAAGCGGTTCATCGACTTCTTGAAACCGACAAAGAAAAACGGCTACAATATTGTCAACGGTTCCGTCGATTTCTGCGCGAGGGAATTAACGTTATGGATTCGTTATTTTTCACAGATGAAGCACGGTTTCATTCGGACGGCTACGTAAACAGCCAAAACAGTAGAATTTGGAGCGCTGAAAATCCCCAATATATCATGAAAAACAATTACACGCGCAGAAGTCGGGCGTGTGGTGCGCGATATCGCGGAAGAAAATAATCGGTCCTATTTTTTTCGCGTACACCATTAATGCAGAACGATATCAGGATATTTTATTTCGGTTAATCGCACTCTTGGAAGAGGAAGACAGACGCTGCCGGCTACAACATGACGGTGCGACATCGCGCTACGCAGGTTCAACTTCCGAGTTCGTCGAGGAATTCTTCGGTAATCGTGTTATCGGTCGAGGCTTGTGGCCACCGAGATCTCCAGATCTGACTGCGGCGGGCGTCCGCCGCAGTCAAATCAACAGCAGTCAAACAGCGTTTCTTGCAACTTTTTTCAAAGTTTGTGGCCGGATATGTGATAAAGCTTGTTCAATATTGATTTTCAATCGTTTAAGCGTTCGTGGTTTGTCGCTGTAGGCTTTTTCTTTGAGGTAACCCCGTAGAAAAATTTATTACAAACGATTTATTACAAACAACTAAAAATCAATTTCTACATTTTTTGAATTTAATTCCGAGTTTCAAGGGTTAAAAACGATTTTTGAATTTTTTTGAAACCCTGTTAATTTTTTCATTTTCTCGGTAAGAAATCAATTTGATTTTCGGAGAGTGTAATCTTTACGTCGATAAACCGATTTCTAGATCTTTTAAATTCGACCTCGAAAGGGAATGAAAAAAGGTAAAAACTTTTTAAACTATTATTGTAAATTTTCCTAATGCCGACCGTAGTAAACGAGACATTTAGTAGATTTGGGCTTGCAAATACTCTTCAGGTAAATATTTAATAACCATTTTCGTTTTTTTTTTTTTAATTCCGATTTTTTGAAGAGGTGCGAATGTATTCGGCGCTGTGGCTCAACCACAACAGCCAGTGCCACCGTTAGTGTACGCGGGACTGACTGCACTACCTCCGGTTACTTGACTGATAAACACAAAATAAAAAATATTGACCGCCACGGGAAACGCATGTAACCATATAGCGCCGGTGAAGCGGCGACGGGAAGCTAGTATATATATATATATATATATAAAGTAGAGGATAAATTAAAGTATAAAGTCTCATCGAAGGTTTTTTCCTGATTGTTTTTGACCGATTCTTATATACTCGCGCGCGCGTTTGTGTGTGGATGCTTTTTCTATACACACACACACACACACACACACACACACGCGCGAGCGCGCGTCAAAGTGAGGTTATATTTTATATTTCATCAGATATCTGGAATTACTATTTTATATTTTGTTTTAATTTTCATTTAGAATCTTTTTCACATATTTTGGATTAAAATAAATACCAAACGCTAGACTCGCTTTCCATTCTTTCAGTACCTATCGGATCCTAAAAGTTATTGCGGTTTAATTGTTTTTGGGCTTTTTAAATTTATTTATTGCCGTTTGATAACTACAGATTTAAGAAAAAATAAAAATGTGTTTGTACAATTTTACCGTATAATTTAATTTCAAAACGTATATAACCTTTCATATTTTTAACTTTCGCGGTTTTACTTTGACGGTTGGGATTCGGTTAACTACACATCTCTGGATGTGTTGTTATATATACGCGATTAAATAAATTAAAAAATTATACTACGTACGAAAAATTGTCACTCGCACGCTCTTCAATTATTAAAGAGCAATGTTTTTTTTTTTGGCAGTCGTTTTCTAATTTTTAATATTTGTCCTTTCTCTCGTTTCTGGACTCAAAATCACATTTTGTACCGATCACACGACGATCCCGTTTAATGTACGATTCCATTACGTTAGTATATCGCTTTGGTTATGGATTTTTTAGTTTTTGTTACGAAAGAGCGGGCATCAAGAGCTACGGCACCGGTGGATAATTATTAAAAAATATCGTAAAATACCTAAATATCATTTAACGCTAATTTGACTAAATTTAGTATTTACGACTAGTCTTTTAACTCGTGGTACTCGTTAAAATGAAAATATAATTTTACGATATTTAAATTCTCTACCGCAAAAAAAAAATCGCTAGCAAGAAACGTACGAATTCATTAATACAGATAAAGCATTAACTCACACGCAACACATCCCAGAAGGAAACGACCGTACCGTTCGTACCGGGACGCAAGAATCGAAATTAAATCTACGCTGCTAGGATATCGGGAGAGTTGACTTCCGAAAAATCCGGAAAATCGAGCAGCACGGATACGATTACGGCAAGCTAGATCGGATGAAACAGGAGACGGGCGGTATACGCACTATCTCTTCGCAGATATAAGGTGCTAGCGGCCGCACTCCTATATTTTCCCAAACGAGTATGTCACACGGTTTCTTTCGGGGCAAGCTGGCGAGATTCGGCCTGGTCGATGCGAATTTATGCCCGCAATGCCGGGCGTTAGATGACGCTTTTTATGCGCTATACGAGAAGCGTGTAATACGCATGAAATATGATGACAAGCGTAACGAGATCGTTTGTCGACCGGACGCTCTCGGGTCAGGACTGAATTTGCATCTGAACCGGGTTAAGCAGACCGAACGGTCTACAGTAGAGGAATTCGTAGTTTATCGAGCAAAAGAAAGGATGGCGAAGGGCTTATTTTTATTGTTGTTTCTTTGTTTTTGTTAATTCTTCGCAGTTGTGTAACGGTTGACGTTTTAGTTTTACGTTTTTATGTTTTAGCTTTAGTTCAAGTTGCGTGTCGGACTCCCTTTTACCTCCTCGCTCAGCGATCGCGTATTAAGTCTTTTTTAAGGCTAACCGAGATTCGTTTTATTTCTACATGTCCACCTTTGTTAGACGTACACCGAAGGGAATATCGCTTGCGGCATTCGCATCGTCGGCATCCTGACCGAGACGAAACTGGAATATGCATACCGCCGAGATTTTTGAAGATGACCTCCGGTAAAGCCCATCAGGACAAGAAGGTATTGAGGGGGTGGCGTAGCGACCGGAAACAACACGCGTTTGGTATCTTCCCCTTCGGGGTCGGTGTGTCAGGATGCTCTTTACCTGTGCACCTTAGCCCGTCGATTTACCTAATATTAATGTCAAACAATTTAGCACTTGTATCTAAATTTGTAATTTCCGAAGAGTTATAAAATGTTTTGAAAAATTACAAAGATTTCAAGCCGCTTTGCTACACCGACATGCACATTTATACTTGTCGTTACGTTAAACGTTAGATCTTAATTGCGACCCGCTGACTTTACGGTTTTTACATGTCGATTTATCTACACGAATGCTAACCGCTTTTACGTATATCTAAGAGTTCGTAAACATCATTAGTCAGACGAATATTTACGGTAGTTACTTTTTTTTTTAATTAATAGCGATTGCACAAATTTATCCTTATTTGCTACATAAATTGTTTTACCGTTCTTTTCAGTCTATCCTCGATTCCATTATAGCCTTTAGTTAATCTACTGCTAAAACGAGCAATGTTTGGAAGCAATAATTATAAAAAAAAACTATCACAAAAACACACTCGCTTCAATATTTCAGTACGTGGCACATTATGTTAGAAATACACTCTATAAAATTCTCATGTTGTTTGTTTAAATTCGATGATAATACCGACATAACAATTGTAGCTTATCGAACGTTTAAAAAAACTACAGAAATCGGTTACCTCGTTCAAAAGTTATTTCATTTTGTAAAACGCTAATTTTTATATATCAATATCACGAAATTACACATTAATAGATTTAAAAAAAAAAATGAATTGCACAACGAAATATGTCACTAATATAAAAGTATTTTAGCGCAATGGAATCGGTAAAATTGAACTATTACATGACGGAAAAAATTTTTTTGAATGAAATATTTTTTTTTGGTTTCCTTCTCCCGTTAATCACGTCGGAAAGGAAACCGCGTCAATCTACGGTGGATTGTTCAAGGATAAGGACGTGTGTTTAAAGGACTACATTCGAGATCCTACTTTTTTTTGCTTTTTGTTTTTTAATTCTGTAAGTGGAATTTTTTTTTATTTTACAACAACTAAAGGTACAAATTTAGTTTTCCCTCCAAATATCGGTAACTATTAGTCGAGTGAAGATAAACCGATACAAATTCACAATAAATATAAAGGCAGTTACTTTTACGAGGGATTCGAATACTAGATCGTAGATACCGGTGTTCTTTGGCGGTCAAGTTTCAATTAACCAAATATCTCAGGAACGGTCGGCCTGAGACGGTACAAGACTACACTTTATTTACATTCATACACATCATCCTCTGAAGTAATACCTTACGTTGCTCCGGAGACTAAACAAAAAATAAATAGCGATTAAGCTACCTTCTTAATCGTTCAGAAATAAAGAAAAGCATTAAAGTTGCGGTATATCTATCGAAAAAGATACGCGGTAATGACGTAATAATTATTTTGTATAGTAATTTTTTTCATTACATCTGTAGATCGTTGATTTCATCGTCGAACATCGACGTCAGATACTTTGTTAAAAACAATCACGATATAAACTTAAATACAAGCGTTTGGTTTTACAAGACTATAAAAATATCGGCTTATAAAATAACTTATATATTTTTCACGTAAAAGAAAAAGGAATAAATTTTGATACTGTTCTAAACGCAGGCTCGTTCTGCGAGTATTAGTTTAAATATATATTTTGAGTGTAATGTAATCGTAGATAAAGATTTGCTTTAAAATGTAAAAACATTTATTTTGTCTTAATTTGTTAATGTCTTAATTTGTTTTTTTTTTGTGATTGTAATTGTTTTTATTTTGTTCATAAAACTACACCGTTTAAGTTGTTTAACTTGAAAACGATCAATAAATAAATATCCTGTAACATTGTTAAACAATTTATTTAATACCCCCCTAATTTAAGCACTTATAAAATTGTAGGGGAAGTTCGTCTACTTCAGTCGATTCTTTATTCATTTCTTTAAGTTTCTTTCTACACTTCACATTTTAATATCGACGGTTGTTTATCCTCTACGTTTATTTCCTCGGGTTTCTTGTGATATACGGGTCCTCCGTGTATTCCTTACTTCTTTCTCCTTGTGTCGATTTTTACCGTCCTCCTCGTTTCTCTTATTTTACCGGTCCCTTTCGATTTCGATCTCGTAGCGGTCTTCACCTTTCTATACATCGTATCGTACCCGCTCTTTTTTTCCAGATCCTGGATTTCATCGCATTCTTCCTTCGACCGCCTTTCCCTTCCTTAGATCGTCGTTTAACATCGACAGCGTTGCCGATCGAAACAGATTCGACTCGCCGTATACTTGAAATTGAATGTAACAAACAAATATAAAAAAAAAAAAAAATACTTAAACCCCTTTTGCAAAATTAAACATTTTCATTTCTGTCGATAAAATAAACACGGGAATTGAAAGAAGAGAGAGAAAACTTATATATCGATTTAGCTATTTACAGAATGCGATTAATAATTACCGGACGCTTTAAGATCGCTGTGAAAATATGTTTTATATAAAAATTAATTCAAGTATATCAGTTCATTCCCGGTCAAGAACATTTGCAGAGATGTCTGCATTATCAAAACACTTTTTAACACTTGTACACGACAAATTAATGACAAAAAGGAAAAGTTAAAAATTGTAGATAGTTTTTTGCTCTTTTAGTCCTTTAAATAAGTAACCGCGCTCCTAATATTGTAACCTAAACGATTATTGTTGCGCTATATTTTTTAAATGCAGATTAAGGATGCCGGTTGCAAACCGTTGAATAAGTACGAACCCCTTTCTTTCCATTATCTTGTACGAATTCAAACGACTGATCAGGGAAAGAGGCGTAAACAAAAACGTAAATTAAATCCCGGATGAAGCCCTACGGTCATAATAGCTCAAAGAATGTAATAAGCATTGCACGTTAAAGAATCCGATAGGAAAGAAACAAAAAAAAACAGAAGTCATGATCGCATATACAGATCGTCCAGAATTCGAGCGCGCGCAAGTGTGTGTGAACAATGAAATAAATAAACTAACTATCGGAAATCCACCGATTTTATAAAATCAATCTGATTTGAATTTCTTACTAAAGACGACTGTAGTGGTAATCGATACATTAATCTATACGTGTAAAGCGATCTACACGTTACGTAAAGTTTTTAAAAGTATTAAAAAACACAGATTTTCCAGGTTTTCACATTCATTTAAACTATTATCTATACCGTAACACGGAAAGGAACTTTTTCCAAATACTTTGCATGAAAGTACGAGTGATCTTATGTAAGCGAGCGTAAAATAACCTTAGCTTAAACGTCGCAATATCTTATTTTTTTTCACTGTAAAAGGAAACGAAAATTAAAATACAGGATTTTTAATAAATTACTTAAAAAATCGTCCAAATCTGCATCGATAAACTTTTCATACCGCATCATCTTGTGAGGTTTTGCCGATGAATACGTAGATTTTTTATTATATCAAATTATAAAAAAGTTATTTCAAATATTTTTTAACCGATAGCGCGTATTAAATAGATTGTTGAATATCTTTGATCTATATTCAAATTCGTAAACTTCTTCAAATAAATAATAGATAATAATTTGGTTAATGCTTTTTAAAAAGTTAAATCAAAACCGTTTAATATTTTTAAAACGTGTTCTACCTGTATCTTTTTTTTTGCCTTAAGTCATTTGACTGCTTTTATGCGGCTCTCCGAGATTCCCTTATCTAGTGTCAGTCGTTTCATTTCGGTATACCCCGTACATCCTACATCTCTAACAATTTGTTTTACACATTCCAAACGTTGCCTGCCGGCACAATTTTTCCCACCTACAAGTCACTCTAATATTAGAGCGACTATTCCAGTACGTCTTAATATTTGGCCTATAAATCTATCTTCTTTTAACTATATATTTTGAAATGCTACTTTCTTTAACGATTTATCGAAATATCCATTTCACCATCCTTGAATCCATTTTGACTAGTTTCGCCGTGACGTCTGTACGTACGTACGTACGTATGTATGTATGCGAGTATGTTTGTATGTATGTATGTACGTATCTCGCATAACTACAAACCGATTAGCAGTAGTATGTTGAAATTTTGGATTTATTACTGCTGTAACAATTAATTGTTTACCTACCCGTTTGACTGCAATCGACTGAAAGAAAAGTGTCCAAAAAAGCCCGAAATCCAAAACAAATTTCATTTTGGACATTTTCTTAACTGCAGTAATAGGCCTTCATCGAGAGCTTTTCAATGATATATCAGAAGTAGTACTTTTTTCCGTCGGTTCTAGAGTACGTAAAGGACAATTTAATTTATGAAATATCTGGATCTATAAGGAAAAGGCAGTTCGGTTCGAATCAGACATCATCTCCTTTTCCATTTTTTAACATGTTTTTTTTTTTTAATTTAATTAAATATATTAATTTATTAATAATTATTAACCCGTGATTGTAAAAAGAATTTTACAATAAATAATTATTCAATAAAAAATAAAAAAATAAAATAAAATTCTATGTACTTTTAAAAATGTGTATAAATAGAGATGGTGAAACATCTGATTATTTAATAATAACTGAAAATTATAATTTACCTTGTATTTTTATAAATCATCTACAGTTATTAAGGAATGGTCCGCAACCGAAAAAAAAAATATTTTAATGAAAAAATAGAGAAAAGATTAAATAAATAATTATGTTGATTTTTTAATAATTCAAATGGAAGTGAATATATCTTTAAAGAAATGTTATTCTATTTATTAGAAAGAATACGACTGATTTAGTACATTAACAAAAAGCAACTGCAGACTAGAGTAGTATAAAACATTAGCGTTAAAAAAAAGCGACACCGCAAGAGAATAAAAGACATCAATCATCTCTCTTATAAGAGATAATGACAGCTGTCTAGTAAAAAAAAAAAACTCAAGGGTGAGGTTTTGTGTCTCATGTACGTGTTCATCAGTTTTAATGTGTGTGTGTATATATATATATATATATATATATATATATACATACTGCAGAGAGAGAGGGAGAGAGATATATATAATAAGTGAGTAAGCATGCTCTGTAATATAAACGATTTATTATAAATAATTAACAAATCTCTTCATATTCTCTCTTTTGGTTTTTGTGACTGTGACATAAGTGTGCGTCCATTGTTTCAATACATACACACACACACACACACATGCCCGCGCGCGCGCGCGGGCATAGTCAAAACAAATAAAATGTTTCGACTGCAGAATTAAAGGAAAGAACTATTACAATAATTTTATAAATGAGTCTTGATTAAATATTATTAAAATTTTTGCATTTCCAAGCATACAACGTAGAAGGAATAAAATATTAAAAGCTGATAATTTTTATTATATTATTATTAATTTTTTATATTATTATTTGTTATTAATAATTTTTATTACAATTAATGGAGAAAATAGAAACAGACAAAAAATTATCAGCTAGCAAAAGCGTACTGCCGGGTTAATTGTCTGCTATAACTTGATTGTTTGTCAACGGAATTTTACAAATGAGGTGTCATTTTCTTCAAAATAAAATGCTTAATAAATTTTGTGTTCGTAAAAATTATATCAAATAAACCATCATAAAGATATTGAAGAATAAAAAAATTAAGATGGCCGCCAATTTTTAAGGTGACGTTTATAAAATTTTAATTATTGTAGGTTTACCGGCTCCTGAGAAATAATTTTTTGTTGAAAATCACAAAATAGCGACCAGAAGGAAAACAAAGCAAAGTAGGACTTATGTCGATATAAACTTTTTTTCACATTTTGGTGTCCTGAATCGGTTTCTGGAGTTCGGCGAATACATCTAGCAACACTGTACGTATGGTCTAATTATAAATATAATATTAAAATTATAGAGCTGTATGTTTGCTATTTCAGTCGCTGATAAAAAATGAACTAATCTGTACTCATCATTAAAATATGAATTTTTATATTCCACTGAATATTTTACTTTCAATTTATACCGATTGTAATACATTTTTCAAATAAAATACATTTAACTAATAATACAATCTATCTTAAAATTATAAATAAAATGATCGGATAAAACAATCAATAACGAATCTTAATTCTAATATATTTGTAATAAATGTAATGTTTATAAAATATAATTTGAAGATAAAAATTATAAAAAAATACAACTTCCAGAAGCATTTACAAAAATGTTGTAAATGTAAAATAATATATAAACAGATTTTATTTTCGGACACATTATGAAAAAATAATTACATACTTTGTTGTAAAATATCAAGAAAATATTTTAAATAAATTGCAAGAGATTAAAATCTTTTACTGTTGAAGAATACACATAAAAAAAAAATTAACCACAGTTCTATTATATTGACGGCATTTTTTTCGTTAGTTCCCGATTACCGCAAAAACTACTGAACCAGTCATTACGAAATTTTACCTGTAGCTTTCTTATGACACCTGGAAATTTAACCGCAGTTCAAATCTCATCAATCTCACTATTATGCAAGTCATAAAAAAAAGTTTATAAATAAAAATCTATAACTTTCTTTACCGAGATTTAATATTGTTGTCTATGTTAATATCGACTTCTTCAGAAAGTAATTATGTGATTTGCTAAATTTAATTCGTTGTCTATAAAATATCAATTTGTATCAGTAACATAATATACGTAAAAATAAATTAATTTGATAATAGAATTATAGGAAATGACGACCGTTCACAAATTTAAGACTGTTTACAGAGTAATACTCTATATTTTCATTTCTTGAACTAAGAATTTACATCAGGGTAAGCCACACTCGTAATCGGCATAAATTTGACTTTCAAAATACGTTTAAGTTTCAAACCGGTTTTTTTTATTATTAAGCTGAAATTGAAAGATATTCAAATTGGTAACGCGATCATAAAACTTTGGAAGGGATGACGTCGTCGTTGTAGATATTACTTAAAAATTACTAGGAATTCAGATAAAATTAGGATAAGCTTATTTGATGCGACGTTTGTTTATGCGAGAAAAAACATTAATACGTAGTTTTTAAAAGTATTTTCAATTAATTTAAAAAGCACCAGCACGTGGTTTTCCGCAGTTTGCAATGATTATGCGAAATTAAAAATACCGCACTAATTCTGAAACTTATTTAAAAATGAATTCCTTAATGTAATTAGGCTTTGTTATTTATTATAATGATGTAATTTTTTGGGGGATTTAATTCTATTCCGACATTTTACAAAAAAATGTATTTTTGGATGAAGCGATATTTTTGTTTTAATTAAATTTTTGTAACGCGTCATTTAACGTATACATGTTCAATATACTAATTCATCGATCTTATTCGACGTAACTACATATTGTATATTTTTTCTTTTATTTTTCATAAAATTCTGACGAATAACTTGTAGATTGCAAATTGAAGCGATTACTATGAAATTTGCGATAGACCGGTGACAAAATGCAAGATTATAAAATAGCATAAAATTTATCGCTATTTTAACCGGTTAAATCCGACAGATAATTTGAACGTTTCATAGTTTAAAAGAAAAGCCTAGGCGGCACTGATTTGTTGTACCGGGCCATAAAACTGTTTGAAGTAGTGCATTGAATGATTCATGCACTATCCTGGGGAAAAGTGTGCAAAAAAATTGAATTGTAAAATCGGAAATTAAATCTAGCCAAATACGCTTTTATAAACACTGCATCTCAAATGCAAAAAAAAAGTCTTCTTTAAGAGATTTCAAAAGAAAACGGGTCAAACAGAATGAAACTGTCTGGCCTGTGGTAGTCCAGTGTAGCGGATAGAAATATACTTTACAACACGGATATTAATTTAATCGTTTAAGTAATCGGCCGTGTAGCTGAATGTTTCATAGCGTTAATATTAAATTTAGGCGACGCTTATTTATAGTTTTAGGCTATGAATTTACGGTCTGGGATCGGGTAAATCATTCTCCATACAAGTGAATTATTCATTAACCCGGACAGAAGTGATACAGAAAAGTTTAACTATCGCGTTAATAATTCAGATCGGGCAAAGGTTGTATCGAAGAATAAATTAATCTACTGTACCGATTTCAGTAGAAATTCAACTAGTATTTTGAAACCGTTTCGTACAAAGGCTGGTGTCTTATAATGGAAATCGTTCCTTTTCCCTTAAAAATAGGCGATGTACACTTTATCTATCTAATTTGCTAATTATAGAAGTAGTAATTTTATAGAATTATACAATCGCCAAGTTATATATTCAAATACTGCCGATGCAAACTAAATTTACATAAGTAATCTCGTGCAGTCGATGTAAATTCTGTACTATGTATTTGACCGCAATACGTAAACAATAAAGGGTTCCGCGGGCTAGTTCGATTCAAAATGTAACCTATAAAAGAATTTTGTTGTTTTTCTTCTTTGCGTTTTAAATGTACTGTTTTTACGATGCACGGAACGTTTCGGTAAGTAAATTTTAATCTGTATATTTTTACGAATACATCATATTTTTTCAGCTATCAATGAAGTTATTAAATCAGTAAAGTCGACTCATAAAATTAAAAATATATACGCATCTTTAAGTTTACACGTTCTAATCGGTGATATTGACCGCAATAGTAGAATATTTTATCCGCACTAACGATTTACATAAGTCTCAAACGGATGATATAACTGCAAAAAAAAAAAAAAAAATAGTGAGCGATAGACAGCTTAATTTTTATCGTTCTTAATTATTTTTTCATCCGACTGTCGGTCTATTCTTTAGAATAGTTCGTGTTTTAGATTTGACATATCTCTTCGAAGATAAATCGTATCGAGCAAAATAATAAAATACAAAATTCTTTCTATATTATGTCGTTAAACCGTAGCCGCATCTCAAAACTTTCATAATTAATAAGAAATAACTGTTGCATATTAAATAATTTAAATTACGATAAAAAAACAATAAATATTCCTTACATACATTCCGATAATTAAAATAAAAATCTAATTTTATTTCGAAATAAAGTAGATCGTGGATTCAAGCGATACCACTCGATCTTTTTTTATGATCTTTTTTTTATGAATGCGCCCGGTGATAAATCAGAGAATACCTCGATAATCACGCCAGGGAGTACTTCGGGAAACTGTACTTGTTTTTAGGTCTTAAAATGACTTATAAGTCTTATCGACAATCATTTTAAGGTCAGAAACTTTCATTAAATTAATTCCCACAGATCTCTTTTCAATTAAAACTAAAACAGCTCATTTAACTTCCTTATAAGTGAAAGATAACACGTAAAATGTTGCGTAACTGTCAACAATAACTTTGGGTAAAAGCGTAAGATTAGAATCGTTCCGACATCGAAACTAATATTAGTGGTATTAATAATAATAGTTTTTAAAAAGCGATTTCAAAATATTTTTACGTATAATATTCTTGAAACTGTTTGGAAGATCCATAAAGTCCTATGGAAATTTGAAAAATCTAGACAAATTTATTTCCACTAGCATCAATGTTTTTTTTTCCTTCTTTCCCCTGGGCCGCACCCACAATTAAGTATAACACAGCCCAGGGCAGTGTACATATACTCAAACAGGCCTCCCCGCCTACCCGCAGGGTTGGTCTAGTGGTGAACGCGTCTTCAAAATCAGCTGATTTGGAAAGCCGAGAGTTCCAGCGGTTCAAATCCTAGTAAAGCCAGTTATTTTTACACGGATTTGAATACCACATCGTGGATACCGGTGTTCTTTGGCGGTCGGGTTTCAATTAACCACACATCTCAGGAACGGTCGAACTGAGAATGTACAAGACTACACTTCATTTACACTCATACATATCATCCTCATTCGTCCTCTGAAGTATTATCTAAACGGTAGTTACCGGAGGCTAAACAGGAAAAAGAAAGAAAAAAGCTAAAACAATACAACGCTCTTGTATCGGCGATTAAAAGTAGAATCCGGCTTAAAATTACGAAAAAATAATTCCTTCGATTGTAGTCTCCAGTTACGTTCGCTTGAATTTTCCGTTGAAATTATTTTGTAAGCGCACCCCGAGTGAATAAACCTCAAAAAGGTTTCGCCAATACGGGAAAGAAAGCTCGATTTGAAATTTTGACGCATTTTTTCCAGTAAAGTCGTTAAAAATCTATCTTAATTTCACCGTTAAGGATTCTTTCCCAAAAAAAAGTTTTGATGTCATACGTTACAAAAAACTGTCTCGAGCAATCTTTTGCTGCGGTGGAGCCCCCTTGAAAATTCTAAAATTTTTTACTAAAACTTACCAAATTTTACGGTATAATTTATCTTTTATCCTGCTTAACCGTATCAAAAATACCGAAAACTTTTTTATCGTAAGAGTGGGCTACATGAAAATATTGTAGCTTAAGACTTTACTATAATTTTAATCGTCGTTAAAAAAAAGAAATTCGGTTTAAAAAATAAAAAAACAGTAGTATTATGAACCGCCTAAAATTCTTTTATTTATTACTTTCACACTTAAAATAATCTATCGTAAACCGGGCGTATAATATATTTATTATTCTATTTGTATTGAAAGCGAACGAATCTTTTACAATAAACACAGTAACCGAAAAAAGAAATTTATTTTCTTTTAGAAAATATTTTCACTTTTTAAAAGTAATTTTGAGTAGCTATGCCGCATTATTTTCGAAGACGTAACAAAAATTCCTAATTAAATTTTAAAATTTTAAATCAAAAAATTCTGTAGATTAAAAATATAGTTTACAGTACTTTCGGCACGATCTTAACGTAACAAATTCCAGGTCCCTTAATTAGATCGGTCGTTCAAACCAGAGGATGATAGATCGACAACAAGTCATAACTAGAAACTACATCGTTGGAACGATCCGTTCTCTTTTTACATTTACAACGTTTCGATGACCGTACTTAAATAATAAAGACGACTACATCAGTAACGGGCCTATATATTCTATTAGCAGATTATAAACGATGAATTTTTTTTATCGAACTTTTTAATTTAATTAAAAAACTTTTATAACCGATTAAAGATTCTAATTTTATTCGATACTTTCTACAGAACCGATTCTTTATCTTACAAACACTGAACCGATTAAAGAGACAAAAAAAGAGATTTTCATTTTATTTTTTACGTCTTTTTGAGCTAAAGAACGAGTTTTTCTTGTAAAACAAATGCGATCTTATAGCCGAATAAATTTCAAATACGATCTAGAAGTGGAAGAAGCGACCGGCAATCCGATGTTAAAATTTTGTCCTTCGTATTACGTTTTTGTTAAAAATTTAAAAAGAGTTTCGGCTTTCTTACGAGAGAATCAGTGTCGATGAAGACTTTTCCGTATATATGTAAAATATATCCCGTGTAATTGCTACCTAACACCGAATAAAATTTTACGTTCGCCGATTTTTTAAATTTCAACATAGCGTTGTTATTATTACGTCTCGGGGTAGATAATTTACGCTGTTAGCGAGGAGATAGTGAATTTACCCGAACCCGGTTAATACGGAACAAAGGATAACTCGTATTCAAACGGAAACTGTGCCCGAGATATACATTTAAATCGCCTTAACGAGTCAAACATATCGGTATAAAGAAATCATCGCTAGATAATTCTAACCAAAATGACCCCCTTTGACCGCTAGTATTCGCCGACGAACTTTTAGAATTCATTAAATTGTTATATCGTGAAGTCATTAAGCGACTTTATTTTAGTGTTTTTAGAAAAAAAAACCGGGGAATGTGACTGAATCTTCGATCTTGAAATCTCAACATAAGCGTTAATATTTGTCAAAACGATTTCCTTTTGGAATTGCCGAATGTCACTATCGCGAAAACGCTTGTACCCCTCGTGAACTGGTGACCTCGATGCCCTTTACCCGTATACTTTTTCACGCGATGTTTATATTTCTGGAGATGAATTTTTAAAGCAAAATGCAAGATTTGTTGATTTTTACCTCTTTAGATTATTTTATTTTTGGATCGCGGTGATATCACAAGACCGTCGTGTAAATATACGGTTGCTGTCGTCGAAGAGGAAATAACGGTACGCCGACCGCATTGTGAAGTCAGGAACGCTGCTGTTTTACGAAACGGTAATTTGTCGAATTAGTATTCGAACAGAAGGTTCGTATTTTGGAAATTTTGGAAGCTTCGAGTCGCCGCGACTCGTAACGCTAAAGTTCGGAGCTTTTCCTGCCGACATTGTTTTCACAGTATTGTAAAACTTCAAGGTATAATGTCGACTTACAGTTTATCCTTCAGGCGGCCCGCAAACCGGCATTAAAAAATGTATAGCGAATGATATCGTTATTGTAAAAAATCCTTAAGCGTGACCTCGGTGTTCGATCGAATTCGACTCGCCTTTTTTTTGTGTCGACTAACTTTTTCCTACCCGTTACGAATACGACTATATTTTCGATATCGTAGCGTTGAAACCGGTTTTGTCGTCTACTACAATATTATTTTTAAATATTTCGTCTTCGTCGACACGTTTTTAACACTTCTGACCGAAAGACGATGATTTTTTATATTTTGTTATCGATTGCGGCGTGCACTATGTAGCAATTCTATGCGTAATCATCTCCCCCTAATCTTTCAGTGAGAATTTCAGCGCTTGACCCGATTAAAATTATATCCTCGTTCGTTATTTCCCGCCCGTCTAAACAGCGATTATTGCGCGCAAGTTCTTTCACTTTTGCAGCTCGGCGAGCGGACTATTATCGAACCGTTCGTATCCATTTTTTAAATCGTCTTAACCATTCAAACGCTCTGCACGGCGTAAAAAATTATAGTTGTAAATGAGAATTTACGGTTTATTATTTCTGTAATCGTTTCTCCGAATTTTCTTCAAAACGTCACACCAATAGGTCGCTTACGTTAATCGCTTTTGAAAAACGGCAAAACGACACGAATGATGACTTATTTAAACAGTCAGAGCGTTGAATCTTGACTTGCAAACTCTATTACATTTTTTTTTAGAACGCTTATTACACTCGATGAAGTCTATGACGATAATTCAAGTGGATCGCTGTTACCGGTCGAGAGTATCAGCCCCCCTCACTCGGCGGCTTTCGTTCGGAATCGGTTTCTCTTTACGATCTAATACGAAAAAAACTGAGAGTGTGAAATAATTAATCGTAAGAGTTTAACTATAATAACAACAACGCGAATACGTCAAGTAAACTATGCAAGGTTCGAAATCAAAGTTTAAACTTTTACCGACTTTTTGAAGAAAAATAAGGTATTATGTTCGGTCGCTCGGTGGGAGCGGGGGGTGAAAGTGAATTTTCTTTACGTTTTGATGTACGAGTACGAAAATACCATTCGCTTAAATTGCGGCTTCCTTATATATTTATTTATTTTATTTATACATATTTATAGGCCTACGTATAAAATTTTGTGGCTCGAAAATCTCCAAAACGACTCGATAAATTTTATTGAAATTTAGATACGCTCTAGTAGCGTATCTGAAGTTATGCGTGTGAAAATTTGATGAAAATAGGTCGAGTCGTTCTTGAGTTACATTCAATTTAAGGTCGAACAAATTTGAGCGGGGCAAGCAAGTTAGACGATCGAATAGAATGAATTGTTATTTTTAATAAGATACAAAATAAAATAAAGAGAAGTCGATGTTCTCGCGCAAGGATTCTTTTTTCTGTTCCGATTCAAAAAGCTTGGACTCCTTCCGAACACGCTTGCAATTAGCACAAGTCAGACCCTCTGACCTTTGCTGACACTCGTCACGCTTGTGACCCTCGTCACCACAATGAGCACATACAGCAGGATAACTACAGAACTTAGCCCTCTGACCTCACTTGCAGCACTTGAAGCACCGCTGGACATCTAAAAATTCTGGAACGGTCTGGTTGAACCAGGATTCAAACCTAGAACAATTTTAATAAAAATTATCGATGATACCGCTAAGCCGCGGAGGTTTGCATTGTGCAGCGCTGTACTACAGATTTATTTTAAAACAGAAACGGTGAAATAATTTTTAAAAGGTGATATTACGATAAAATTAGATCAACTTTTTATATTTCTAAAAATTCTTTTGATTAAAGTAATTTTTCATATCTTTCTTTTTCCTGTTTAGCCTCCGGTAACTACCGTTCAGATAATACTTCAGAGGATGAATGAGGATGATATGTATGAGTGTAAATGAAGTGTAGTCTTGTACATTCTCAGTTCGACCGTTCATGAGATGTGTGGTTAATTGAAACCCAACCGCCAAAGAACACCGGTATCCACGATCTAGTATTCAAATCCGTGTAAAAATAACTGGCTTTACTAGGACTTGAACGCTGTAACTCTCGACTTCCAAATCAGCTGATTTGGGAAGACGCGTTCACCACTAGACTAACCCGGCGGGTAGTTTTTCATATCGCCTATGTATTAGGGCACCTTTAAGTAAACAAAGGTTTAAATGGCCAGACCCGTTCAAGTTACGTGGGATTTGAATATTTTTATGAACAGTGCTGTTCAATTTTTTACTGTTATTCGTTAAAATGTGCCTACTATTATTACATTTTTTTATTTATTTTATTATCTGTAAGGATGACGAAAAATTGACTAACTTTCATTTCTTGGTTTTCTTACAGTTTAGTTCCTTATTTGATAAAATTTTCAGATTTAGTGGCATTTGGGTCTTTCTAAACTATTAATGAAGAATGATTTTTGCTTAGGGCCTCGAACGTATAGAATTCACAAAATACATGGAATCCTTTATTTCAGAAAGCCAAGCCAAGCCAAATTTTGTTTTTGTGAAGTCTCACTATCTCTCAACGATCTATAGACTTGATACTGTAGCTTGACAGCTGCTCTTACTCGGTCTTGGGCTGATAGTTTTTTAATATTTTCAGTGCTGGAAACCAACCGCTAACTCTTTTGATATTCAGAACCGATTAAAAGTAGTCGTTGAACCTGAGTCCTGCAGCATCATAGAACAGGGTTAACAGCTTAAAGGTTATTACTAAAAACTAGTCTGTTAGATAAGCTAGTCGGTTTGATGACTATATAGTTAGATTTAGATGTAAATAGGAACCCGATTAGCCCTGTGCCCCTCACTTTGAAAAAAATGAAACGACATAAACAAACATCTCCTTTTCAGATATTAATATAGGTAGATCGGTGGGATTCACGATGTTCAAAAATTTTTAATTCCTCAATTATACTAAGAACAGATGCAAAGTTCTTCTATCTACACAGATCGAATCTTATAGTCTGAAAAGTCATGCGCAAAAGATCGGCACAAGTTAAACTTTACTGCGTAGAACAAAATAAAAAGAATAAGTTTTGTCGATCTCACCGTCTCAAAAAGTAACTTGAAAAAGACACTTTCAAAATATGAGAAATGATGGTAGGTACTGTTATTAACAACTATTCAAACCAAACAGCCAAAACATGAACTATCAGCTTTAGAAGTTTGAACGATTTGAAAGAAATTCAATAAACACAAAAGTTCTCCTAATAAGATAAAGTTAATATTTGTCAACCGTCTTATAGAAACATACATATGCAGATTAATAACAAGTTTAACATTTTTAATGTACATGAAAAAGGACCATATCTTAACGACTGGAACACTGTGATATATAAAAACGCAGAAAAACTATGAAAAAATTTACAGACATAATTCAAATGCGACATACTTTTCAACAGCATTCTACATTTTTCTGCCTAATTAAAAAGCTCCGGCTGACACCGGAGATGAAAAGTTGCAAAGGCAATTGAAAATGTTTTGAAGTAATTCGTTCCTGGGGCAGAAATATAAGACGTGACGCACATCTTCAGCGGCCCTAACGCTCTGGACAAGGCCTTAATTAAGCAAACAAAATCCGGCTAACCTATCTCAAAAAGCACCGCGTCTCAACTATCTGCATACTTCTCGCATCAGATGAATTTACATGCGTGTAAAGGCCATCTGACAGGGAAGGGCGGTAGGAGGGTCCACATCCTCATTAAGGATGTGGATGCACTCACCGCTTAGGATGAGTTCATTATAGAGGAGTCAAAGTTATGTCCATGCGACCGGCCTACGGTGCCAAAGCAGGTGGTCACTGTGGCTGTACCACCCGTTCTTGCGGATAAATTATCGGCTGATAGACATATCTGTATCTGAAGGGTGGCTTGTAGGGTTATGAGACTTCATCTGACGACCTTTGTTTTTACTGCTGGAAGCCAGGCCACAGGGCCAATTCATTGTACCGGGCCGGATCATAATTGCCACTGTTTCACCTGCGAGCCCGGTCATCTACAGAAGGACTGCCGACAAGAGGCTTTGTATCCTTCCTGTCAGTTGCACGGACATGCACCTGGGAGTAGGGGATGCAAGGTTATTTCTAAGGCGAAACAATTCAGCTGTTCAAGTAAGCTAACACAATTTTGTTTAAAGGTACCATTTTTATATCGCCGTGTCATGTTGGATTGCTTGTCGTAAGTAAAATTGTGTAAAAGCAACTGAAATATCAAGATTTAAAAATATAAATACGCTGTACATCACTGAAATTTTCCCGATTGTGTTCAGGACATTAAGTAAATAAATAAATCTTTTATTTCTGATTAATACATAAAACATTATATAGAGTACGTCAGGAATGAATAAATATGATACTTAACGGGCGAGGAACTTACAGGAACTGTTCGAGCAATTTTCTGGATGAGTCAAGGTAAAACCTTGATCAAAGCGGTCATAAAATACATAATTATTAAATCAAAAACAGATTTGATTACAATTCATCTCGATTATTAAATATACATACACGTGATATAATATTTAAGATAAAATACTACTAAATATTCTTGTTTTATTGTATTCTATCGAGTCGTGTGAGAACAGTTCTATTGCCTAGTTTGATAGAGGGAGATACTGTTCTAAGAAACACTACTGAAAAATCAAAGATAATATCTTAACAAAGTTACTAGTGGATTATAAATATAGTAGAAAATCAAGACGGTAGAATTTAACGGTAAACTGCCAGTTTGAAAAATGGATAAAAGAGAGAGAAGAGTGGGAGAGTAGATAAAAAAAATTATGAGCAAAGTAATGTTACGGACACGGCTACTATAAAATGATTACAGCATGAAGCGAATTACATCCAACATTTCTAACTTTATCATTAGAGATTTAATTTCTTAAAATCATAGAAATGAAATGTTCCCCGAAACATTCCACGCGTTATGGAATCATCAGGTTGTGCGGGATAAGTTTCAGATAATTATCAATATTCTGTAATTGCACGGGTGTTTAGAATTAACATAGATTAATTGTCCTTTGATGATGCAGAAAATATACAAAAGAATACGATATTAATATAAATTAAATTCTTATAAAAAATAGTAGTTTGCCAGATAAGGACAAGGGCCAAGATGAACTGCCCCCCTTAATTAAAAAGTTAAAAATGATTAACTTAATACCATCGATAAACAAATAAAAATTAATGTACCCTTATAAAAATAACTTAAATATAATTAAAAATATTATATTTTTATAAAAAATCTAAAACAAATAAATAATAAAAAAAAACATTTTTTTAAAGTATCTATATTTGATTTTATATCTTTTTAAACTAAAATAAAAACATAATTTTTATTAATATATTAATACAATGAAATATTTACTTTTAAATAATAACTATTCATTTTGTTCTAATAAAATGCTTAACGTTTTGTGAAAAACACGAAATATGATAAAAATTGACAGGTCGTCATTAACATTAATACAGTGAAATACTAAAATAGATGAAATAATCCGCCGTTAAATAAATAATTAATACGATGAAATATTTTATTTATTATACAATGTTGTTAAAAAGTTTTATAATTGTTGACTTCACAATCCGATTTTCGTATATAAATTTGTCATTAATAAATACAAAATGTCGAAGAGAAGGAAAAACAAAGAGGAGATCGAAATTTTTCCACGGCACACTTTTTCTTCACTTTTACACGTAACGTATACCAGCCTACCATTTTACATACAATATATATATGTTGTGCGCCGGTTTACGATCGAAAATCCTCTAGAATGTCTTAACATCACTCCCGAGTACAAAATAAAATTCATTTCGCGGCAGAAATTCTACGAATAATTTTAAACAACAGCAATAAAATAAATTAATTAAAATTTTTATAATTTTTTTATTCCAAGTTTTCCTATGTCGCGAGGAGACCCCGACGGGTTAAATCCTACAGGACAATTTATAGAGGGGCAGTCAACTGCCACGGCATTCTGGATGTGCTGCTTAACGGCGGTTCTGCTTGCCCAGGGGACGCTTAAATAGAATAAGGGAGAAAAAAGGAAATTTTGATATTGTGAAGCCGGTCTTTTCCATTTATATTTATGTTTTATTTACTTTCTAAATTTTAATATCGGGGCCCTTTACACCTTATAAGTATTTTCAATGTTTGTGTTTAAATATTCTGTCTTATTTATTTTAGTGTTTTCAAATAAAATGTAAGGGCCCTTTACACCCTTACATATGACGAACCTGGTTGGTAATTTAATCCCTATTTTAAAGAATGTGACGAGGGCTCATTAGCCCTTGTCACCGTAGAAGTCGATGCCCGCGTAACAAATAATAATAATATCCTTGACAAAAGGTTATATTAATATTATTTTACAATTTAATAATAAACATAAAACGAGTATAATTTCATAATTAAAATAATAAGGTTCAAACTGCACGATACATTTAAAAAAGAATAACGAATGTAACGGCAAATTTAAAAATAATTAAAGATGTCAATTAAGCGAGTAACAGAATCTATAACGAATAAAATATTGAAAAAATATTTTTTTTGTATAAAAACTAGTAATTAAAATTGTTCTGTCTAGCTTAAAATACAATTTAATATTACAATACAATCGCAATATTTAATTAAACAAAAGCTGTGAAAATTTTAACTTTTTTTTTTACACAATAGAACTTTTTACAGATATTACGTGTTAATCACTTTAAAAGTGATATTATTATGAATTAAAATTACATAAAATTATAGAGTCAGTAATAACTTATAACCGTGACTTCAATTTGTTCAAGCATTTCATTATAAATAAAAATAAGCTATATTAATTTATAATTTATACCTGACGGTAAGACGGCTGTCAACAACTATAGAAGTATTTTTCATTGTTGTCGGTGACATAAAATACTGTGAAAATGTTATCGAATAGATCAGAACTCCAAATAGATCACATATAAAAGGGTGTCAAGGAGGATTTAAAAAAGGACGATCATATTCAGAACAAAGTCTGAAATCGATTCTAAAATATTACGTATCCAGAAACAAACCTATCTTAATATCTTTCACAAAATTTCAAAAAGCGTATGATTTTGTAGGCAGAGAGACGTTTTTAAAATTTTGAGAGAATACAGGTTGACCAGAAAAATTTGAAACTCATTAAACTCGCTCCCGCAAACGCATTCTGTAAATTTAAATTTACGGAAAAACTTTCCTAGTCAAAAAAGGGTTGAGACGCGATGATGAACTATCACCGATCCTATTTAAATTGATTTTGAACAAAATAAAGAAAATCTTTTGTGAGATGAATGATTTGGGTGCAAAGATCAGATACAAAAACCGAAACGTCAAAATAAGATGCCCGTTTTTTGCTGACCACCTCTCTTTAAGCTGAATTGAAGGAAGACACAGTAGCGCAACCAGTAAAGGTTACAGGACGCCAAAAAGAAGGCCTAAAGATATCATTTATTAAAACGGAAATAACGAAGAATATCTAATCGTTCACACAAAAGAGAACACGTATCAAAATATTATTTTAACTTTTCCATAATGCTAAATAATAAATAGAGTATTACATAACTTAATTGTTTACCGCGTTAAATAATTGTGATATTATAGTAACATTTTACATTCACAATCATATTTATTTAATATAAACTTTATTATTATTTATGTACAAATGGCAATTTTTTAATATATTTTTTTAATTTTCAATAATAGTAATAATTTTCAATATAGTAATATTATATTGTATATTAATTGTAATTATTATTACAATTTGTCGGTAAGAGAATGTATTGGCAGCAACTCTGACGAGCGGGTCGGAAGACGTGGTATAACTGATCATGCGACGTTACATCGTTAAACTTTGGGTAATTTTAAAGAATAGTATTTTCTCTCACAAGCCTACAGATTTGCAACAGTCGAGACAAATAATCGAATATGAATATAAACCGTCAAACGGAAACAAACGTGAAAAACCGCTGTACAAATACGTTGAAGTACGAGTACGTGGGGAGCATTTTGAGCAATTCTTGTTCGGTTTTTAAAAAATGTATAATAAATTTTGCTATCTATAAATAATTTATTGTCGATTTAAAAGCACAAGTATTGTTTTCGGTTTTTGAAATACTGTATTTCTCGGTCAAGCGACTTTAGGGATACTATATTTTCTGATTCAGGGTAAGAAACGGAAATACGTACTCGTTAATCTTTTATTTAAAAAAAATATCCCCTGAAATTATTTAAGAAATTGTCCGCAAATGAAAAAAAAAAAAAATTATATATATATATATATATATATATATATATATATATATATGTATGTTAGAGAAAAAACTGAGGAAAGGATAAACTAGTATAATTTCAAACATTACCGTTAAATATAAGTAAAACGCAAGAGAACTGATCAAAGACATACATTATTTAACATAAAAACAATGTATCTTCTTTTACAGTGGACAGCTGTCCAGTGTAATATTAAAAAAAAGTCAAGGTTAAAAGTTTCTATCTAATGTTGTATGACACACGAGTGCGTGTAGAAAGAGAGAGAATGACAGTGAGTGGGCTAGTAAGTGCGCAGCTGTGCGATATAAAGTAATTATTATGAACAACTAACAAATCTGTCGTCTTTTATTCTTTTGGTTTTTTTGTTTATGCGATCTCAATACATACACACGCAAACGCATAGGCAAAACAAATAAAATGTTTAGACTGCACGAAATGTTTAGACACGAGAGCAAAGCTGATAATTTTTATTAATTTACTATTATTAATAATTTTCATTACATTTATTGGAGGAAACAGAAACAGACAAATCAGCTTGCATTATGGGTCAAAAACGTACTGCCGGGTTAATTGTCCGCAATAACTCGATTGTTTGTGTCAACGGAGTTTAACGAGTTTAATGTCATTTTGTTCAGCATAAAATGCTTAATAAATAATGTAATAAGTAAAAATTTTATCAAACAATTAATTACAAAGATATGGAAGAATAAAAAATTAAGATGGCCCCATTTTGAAATCTTTTGAAGTTGATGTTTTCAAAATTTTTTATTATGTAAAATAAAAAATTTAATTTTCCAAATTTAATTATTGTAGGTTAACCCGTTCCTGAGAAGTGATTTTTTTTTGTTGAAAATCACAAAATTGCGTCCAGAAGGAAAACAAAGCAAAGCAGGACTTAAGTCGGTTTGAACTTTTTTGCACCTTTTGGTGTCCTGAATCTAACCCAGGACTTTTAGTAAAAATGTTTAAAACTAAACCGTTCATCTAATGTGTACTTTCTAACGACTGACAGTGAAAGAAAACAGTAACGTATACATTTTTATAACATCAACAGGATATTAATAACTGCTACACAAAGCTTAGACAGTATTAAAACCGTGTCCTCAGTCGAGATTTTGGTTACAAATATAATAGTGAATAATTAATAATAAAGTTTGTTTTACATAGACAAAAATATTGTAATTTAAACTCATTTCAACTATATCTTATGTTACCTTAAGTCAGGGTTGAAACTACTCAAATTTTGTAAATTTTGACTCACTAAACCTTGAATATTATTTATATTATTATCTTTTATTTAAGAAAATAAACAAATAGCATATGTTTAGAGCCGGGGGCTAGTTTCTACTTATCAATTTTATTATACAAATAACCTTTTCGCTGTCTTCTAATTAAGACAAACTGGAAAATTAGTGCGAAACGTACGATCATTTTAACTTCATAGCAGAGTTAATTTCTCGAATTTTCGTTATTGTATATCGCTAAAATTTTATTAATACGCTGTTTTAACTAAACTTTATTTAAGGATTCTATTTCATTTCTTTTTAATGGTTTTTCCACAAAAGTTAATAAAATTTTAACTGCAATTTTTTTTTCTTTAAATAAACTAACAAGAGTAGAATTTTCTGAATTACAAACGCCAAACAAAAAATTACAAACAATTTTAACAATTAATAAACAATACGGTTTTTTATTTTTTTTTTTGTTGCCGACCTAAATTTTACGAGTAGAAATATATAATTAAATAGTCCCCAGACATAAATATGAATAAATAAAAAAAATTGTTAGCCGATTAAAATTATGACTAATTAAAGAAATTTATTTAGTATAATTTTAAAATATGATGTTTACTTAAGGTTAAAACACAAATTAAAATATGAATTCAAGTATGAAAAACATAACGGCTGACGATGAAAATTTACTTGATTTTTCACACGACGTATAAACGTCTCCTCTTTTTCTTCGAACTTTCGAAAGGATGACATCGTCGTCGTAGATATTACGTAAAAATTACTAGGAATTAAGATAAAATTTGTATAAGCTTATTTTAATGCGACATTTATCTACGCGAGAAAAACAATACGCAATTTTTAAAAGTATTTTCAATCAGTTGTTCAGTTTTAGTGGAACAGCTGTTTTTGTGTAAGACACACGAGTCTAGTGATTTCTAGTGAAAATTTATCTTATACCGAATATCACCAGGTATTATATTGTAGTCTATATTATCTATATACTATATTGTTTATTATTATCTTAGTACTGTCTCAAGAAGGAATATATTTATTCGGTGTCGTTTTTAAATAAGCGACATAACAATCTATTGAGCGTTGCTACGGACCAACTACAAGCTGTTATCCCTAGCGACAACGAATCATCGCATGTAAACAATAACCTACTATCTCGTGTAAACCCTAACCTACAAGGTAATAGAATACGCGGGCTTCTGAAGTGTTCTGATAGGGACCCCTCAATAACCGCGGCGTAATTTTATTAGAAACGACATTATCGATAACACGAGTGTCTCTTCAGGAACAGAGAGTGAAAGTGATATTACGGATTTTAGTGCAAACCCTTCCCGACAAGCAATACTAATATTGCGCATACAAAACGAAAATGTTAGTCGACAGACTAATGCGTACCTACTTTTGCTGTTCTACATCAAATAAATTTAGTCTTCTTGAAAACACTGCTGACAACGAAGGTAGTCGTGCAGAATTATTAAAACCTGAGCCTATTTTTGCAACAGGCGTTAATGCAACAACCAAATTGAAAAATTTTTCTGTCAACAATTATTTTCTAATTGTAATGTTATTAAAATATACACTGACAACAATGAAATCGGGCCACACGGTAAATGTTCTGCCGGTTGATATTGACATATATAATATTATAACGTCAAAAATGCTTGTAAACAATATCAATGTCATTATACATATAAACTTGAAACATGAAAGAGCATATAGAGCGGTCATGCGAGGCATGCATCACTCGGAAGATAAATCGGTAATCATTGAATTGACGAAGTTAGGCCACGAGGTTAGAGACGTTATTAACGTTCTCCATCGTCAAACGAAGGAACCCTGCCATTTTATTTCATAGATTTGGTGCCCAAATCTAATAATAAAGAAATTTTGACGTGAAACCTCTCAAGTATACAATTGTAAGCTTTGAAGTTACGTATTTTAAAAAAGAAGCGGTCCAATGTAAACGTTGCCAACGCTTTGGCTATACCAAAAATCTACGCAATCACCCGCACCGTTGTGTAAAATGTGGTACAGATCGTGCCATAACAGTCTGTTATAAGGCACCACAGGTTCCAGCTTCTTGCGTCAGCTTCGGCGAGTTACAAAGGGTGTAAAATCTATCAATAGTAAAAACTAAGGTCTATTCTATCAAACCCGACCTATCCTCCAGAATTGTAACTAATAACAATTCTACTGATAATAATAATTGCATCCACAAAGAGGAGGCTTCTAGAAAACTATTATTCTTAATTATGACAAAATATTTCTGGTTAAAACCACAAAATCTATAGTTTTACTTACATACGGATGTATAATATGCAATTTAAAACTATATCGGTCCAATTATTTTAAGTCTTCCGTATAAAACAGAAAGTAAAATATGAAATATAATATTTTCGTTATTACAAATTTTAGCAGAAACAAATAAACGCCATTATTATGCAGAATAATAATTAAACGAATAGTATATAAAAAAGCATAAATATAAGAGAAAAATTACACTTGTCAAAGCTAGAATCCTTATTGCTCCAGAAAAAAATGAAGTAAATATACAGTATATATATATATATATATATATATATATATATATATATATATATATATATATATATATATATAATTAAACAATAAACTATACGAAATACTGAGCAGTTTAACCGTACAAATTACTTTAAATAACCGCAGATGGAAGACAATATAATAGCTGTTGCTATGGCAACACAAAAAAATTCCTTGAAATTTAAAAAAACTTTATCTTCAAACAATAATAAAAAATTTATAAAACGGTAGCGTCTACGTTAACTTAGATAAGAAAAATAACTTATTTAAATAAAATCATTTAATAGTTTTTAAGACGTGTTTTATGTCGAAAAAGTTTTTTCCCGTGTTGTATACGCAGAAGAAACGAACCTTTTAATTAAAATATTATTTAAATTTATACCTGTGAATCGAGTTAGAGCATTTTAATCGCTATCAAAAATATCATGCGTTCACGTTTAAATATGAAATTAGCAAAATAATAATAAACCGATTTAAAAAGGAAATTTTTAAATTTTGAAAAGATGAGGAATTTTGTAAATATTTTAGCGCATAAAAAATCTGATGTGGACACCAGATAACTTCCTTTTACGCCTATTTAATTACATATACACATTTTTTTTTTAAATGAAAAGTACATAAAATTATATTTCATTAACAAATTTATTTATTGTTTTTTTATTGCTATTATTTAATGCATTTTTATTTTTAGAATCGGAGGTTAATAATTAGTAATAAATCAATAAATTTAAATTAAAAAAAAAATTATTTGGCTATAACTTTGGAACCGATGAAAACAAGTACCCTAGTTATGATATATCGTTGAAAAGCCTTCAAGGAGAGGTGCAAAACTAGATATTACAAAAGTCCTGAATCCAAAATGTCAACATCCTACAGGGGAATCGTTTTCGATTTATCCTTTTCGACTAGGATTAAAGAACACATCAACTGTAAAAAGGACCCAAATAACGATCTAATTTTCCCACACATATTTTGGAACAGAATCCTAATTATAACCCAAATAATTTTATTAATATTTTCGAGTACTCTAACAATCTTTATAAAACATAATAATACCTCAGTTGTCCTACCCGTTTGATTTGTAGTAGTATTGGAAATTATGTTATTTTGTATTATAACTATTGAGAAGGCTGTTTTTATTAGAGTTTGGGCCATAATTCCAACATTAACTGTGTAAAGTTTGTTATCAAATGTTATTCTGAAGGGTATACGTAACGAAAAAGTTACTGCGGGGGTTTTAACTCGTTTTACTTCTATCGTGATTTTTCCGTTTTTCCAACTCATTGCTCATAAATAAAAAACAAGGCGTTATGAGAAATCGTTTCCGCCATTGTTTTTTCCGTAAAACATTGCATTGCAATCGTGTATCGTTAACTATTTTTTTAAAAAAATTGATTAAATGTGGCGGGTCGAAAATGGCTGACAAAAGATTTCAAACGCATCATAAAGTAGCATCGATAAGCTGTGGCGGGGGTCAAAACGATAACTAGAAATTAAAATTAAGAAGAAAAAAATCACCCGATACCAATCTCTAAGGTTAATATATTAAGAGAAATCCTGGTAAAAAAATAAGTACTAAAAAAAAGGAATAACCTACACTCACTTCGCTCGCTAACCTGGTTTAATTAACGTTAAAAATAATTACTGCGATTACAAACGGTTGATTTGTATGCATATAATGCACTTAAATCTGAAATCTGGTCTTGAATTTGGAACCGAACATCGGGCAGACGCTTATAAATCTCACTTAAATGTGGAAATAGCACAAAAAAGAATAATTAGAATTATTGATTTCAAAAGCAGTTTCAACCCATCTATTGAGGTTTCCGATAAGCTGAATATTTTACCCGTAAAGAATCTATACATATAAAAATTATCAAGAGTATTTTTCAATAGTTGTAAAAATCATAAAATAGACAATGCGTACGATACAAAAAGGATGGATGCAGAAAACTCACAAATCCCGGCTGTATTTAAAAAACGGTTTCGAAAATCATTTGTCTATTTAGGATCTAAAATTTATAACATGTTAGACAAAAGTATAAAGCCTGTAACTGTTGAAAATATCTTCATATTTCAAGAGGAGAAGAAATGGGTTGTCATTATTCAGGACACTACTCTTATGTTTTCTAAATTATATTGAATAAAATTAACGTACAGCGAATAAAATTAAACGCGTTCAAATTTTCAAGGTTTTGTACAACTGTTGAAGAATCGAACCGCACTCCGCCTTTCATGAATCGATTAATAATATGAACTGGACTCGATGCGACAAATTTTAGATTAATTGTACTTAGATTGGGCTATATTTTATGAAATAAAACACTTTAAAGCTATGCGATACTGTGCCTATTAAGAGAGGTATGATTTTTTGTCTTCAAAATCTCATTTTTTCCACCCGCTGAGCCAATGGTTGGTGATAACAAAAAACTTACAAATGTTTTAGGCTGTTATCCAAAGAATCGTAGGAACATAAACGAATTCGATATTTTACTTAATAAAAAGGTTATAGCAATATTTTGTTTTTTCGAAAAAGCCCCCCATTTCCATCCCCATGGACCGATTTTGGCCGTTAACAAACTCGTCTGAGATTTTGGGTCGCATTTTTTTTTTAGGGAACAATTTGAAAGTGATTTGCGGAAAATTACGGCAGTTATCTTGTCCACGAGAAAGTTAAATATATATATATGCTTTTGAGCTGAAGGTGGCTTTGGAGTCTGGAGGATGTGAAACGCGAAGATATATCGAAATTTTCCCGAAGTCGAATCACGGTATCCATTACAATAGGTAGCTTTCTAATGAAATCTACTTTAGATTTCATTAATAGTGTATTCATAATGTGTTGGAAGGTAGGTAAGGTAGCTTACCTACCTTCCAACACATGAATATACTACTTGGAATTCAGAATAAAATTAATCTGTTTATCTTATTTATTCAACTGGTTTAGAGGAACATATATCGTGACTTAAACATATTTTTGATCGATTTAGATCCGCTAATATTATACCTCGCATTTAAAAATACATATCTAAAATTGTACAGTGAAATTCGTTTAAAAACAAATCGTGAAAGAATTCCTTTAAGTTTAGAAATGAATTTGATTCCAACACCTAAACCACTGAAAGTACTTCATATCGACAGCGTTTTTTTTTTAAAACAAAAGATTTTGTCAATTTAGATAGTATTTAAGGTATACACAAGTATAACGGATTGAAATATCACAATCGACCGAAGCAGCTGATAAATTATTAAATTAATTAACTCGTTATAAAATACCTGAAAAAAATTATTTCTAATAACGACACCGAATTCAATAATTAAAAAATTAATGCGGATATATAAAATTAAAATATATTTTACAAACACAACATCCATCGTCAACGTGAAAGATTTCAGTCTACGCTAATCGAACATATTAGAATCTTTAACAACCGACAAGAAGTAAAAAACGAAAGTATTAAAAATAAAATAAAATATGCAGTTATTGCGTATAACAGTAGCGTTTATTCTGTTACCAAATTAAAACGGTTTGAAAATTTTACGGACATAACCCGACTTTATTATTAGAAGCTGATATACAGCGGCAGGTAATAAACGATTACATTAGCGATCGTAAAGAAAAGGTGAAAAAATTGCATAAACAAGTAAAGGAAACTAATGAAAAAAATAAAAATTAAAAATTCAAGGAAAAATAAATATAAATAAAGATTTACTGGATATCCCACCTGATGTTTATATCAATACTCTCCAAATACGAAGTAAAGCGAAAAATAGATAGGATGAAGGAAAAGTAAGTTCAGTAAAAAACAGCAGAAATAGATGAACGACGTATAATAAAAAAAATCAAAATATATTTAACGACCTCGAAAGGTTAAACAGATACAACAGAAAAATCTTCCGAATACAGAAACTAATCGGTATTTGAATTCTCTTGCAGGTCCTGTTCCTAAATGAATTCATCCTGGAGCGGCTGAAATTAATTCGTAAATGATCCCGACAGAATTGGATTTAGCCAAATTAGAAGCCTCTTACCGAACATTATTATAGATAAAGTTTTAAATCGTTTATAAAATTTGAATAATATTTCTGAATATGTATTAAATTTTTTTAATCGTAACTTTTAATTATAAATTCTATAATGTAAGTAAAAATAGTCATAAGTCTAGAGATAGAAGTATTATTCGTACAAAAATGTTAATAAATGAAAAGTTAAAAATAGTCTTGGTAAGTAATTAAGTAAATAAAAGAGGAATTCTTAACGGTCTCGGTTCGATTGTTAAATTTTTTACTACCAATTTAGATGCTATGATGGAGAAAAATATAAAAAATTGTTAGTACAAATATTATTAGTTTCATAAAACAGTTATATAATTGAAGATAATTTTATGGAATTACGTAATACGTAAATGATTTTGTCGACTTAGAAAAATTAAGAAATTTCGTTATCTATATGTAAAAGAATTAATTTGTAAAATAAGTTTTTTTTTCAAAAATATTATTCGTTAAAAGAAATAACTTATATAAACAGAAAAGATAATCGTCTAATTTTACATCCGGTATCCAAAATATAAAATAATCATACACCTTTATCCAATGTTACAAAATTTATTTGAGTTTAAATATTTCTCCAAATTATGAATTCGTGTCTGCTACTTTCAAGATGTTATAATGACTGTGAATATTTATTTTCTAATGATCGCTATGATACACAATTTATAAATATATAAATGTTTAATTTTTAACTTTATTTCATTTTTTTTAAAATTATTTTTACTTGCAATGTACAATTTTTTACTTCTGTTCAAATAAAGCAGTTAAGAACGTGCCTTTTGATAATTGCACCTGCGGATAAAGGTGTAGTCCAAATACTGAAAACTTTAACCTAGATCAGTAACCAAATAAAGTTACCCCCTCTTTTTCCTTATAGTTTATTTTGATTTAATGTCGTTTTTTGTTACTAATAGTTCTATATTAACGTAGAATTATTTGGTATACATTTTCGAATAATCATTTCATTTTGTCTATACTTTTAAAATATTTACGATAATATATTTAAAATGGTATTTTTTATTTAATAAATAAGTTTTACAACAATATGAGGAATTTCTAACGCTTTAATCGATCAGAATCGCACTGTGAAATAATTTCAATGATTTCTCAAGAAAATGAGGTTATGAATACAAAAAGCAATCAAATGTATTTAACTAACTAGATTTCCAAAATGTTAACGAATATTGAAATCGTTTAATACCCACAGGAACTCATTATACCGGTATTTATAAAACAACAAAATTTCACATCGTATTCAAATATCAACCGATGAACCGAGAGCTAAAACTTAAATTTTTCCGAACAAAACCTATTCGTATTCGATTTATTCAGTAATAAAAAGATTACTTATTTAAAGACATTCTGGCGGTGTTTAAAATCTGTATACATAGTCATGTATCATAAATATACGTAATTCAAAGCGGTATTTATGATAAAATAAAAATACTTCGCCGACCGTGGGGCTTCTAACAGATAAATAAATACTTATCCAGACCTCTTTATGGAATATTCTTTTACCTTGAAATTATAATCACAACTCTTCTTCGTACAAGCTTATCTTCCTTTCTCGCTCTCTCTCTCTCTCTCTCTGTGTGTGTGTGTGTGCGCGCGCGCGCGTGCACGCTAATGGTTGATAAATTCATTTATATAATGGTATCTGACATGACACGACTCACAAGTCGCTTCTGACAACAACGCAGCCAACTTAAGAATAACAAGTTCTCATGCTAGGCCTATAAGGAAAAGTGAAGACTGGAAATAAATGGTTTCCCTTCCCCTTATTTATCGAACCGACTATACGATTGCAAATCGACATAAGAAGCCCACCAATATGCAGATAATATTCATCCGTGTAAAAGCTTCATATAGTGAACATTATTACTTTCAGAGAAAACAGTTCTGACCGTTACATTTAGTATCTGAGGTATTTTAGATGCATTGCAACTACAGTAAAATCTGGGGCAGATATAACAGCAAATTAATGTGGCCGTTGTAAAAGAAGGCGATGTAATATTGCTGTTTTAAACCGATTTTACCTATTTATTTAAAAAATGCTCGCCAGACTGGGATATATTGTTAATGGAACTCGACAACAGAATAATACCGGTCACTTTTGAGGAGTCATCGGACGATAAAATGTAACCGATTCAGCAAAATAACATCCGAGTGTTAATATTTTATATTCATAGAAATACACATTTTTGTAATTTTTTTCCGAGCTGTTAGTGAATAAATACTGAAGTAAAAAAAATAAATAAATAAACATCCATAGTTGTAATACTGTTTAAATTGTCTGTTTAAATCTGAACAAACACAGAATAAACTTCACACATTACTTTTTGATAGTATTAATAAAAAATAAATGTCTCTGTCTCTCTCACTGTGGGTGTGTTTTTGTTTGTTTGTTTGTGTGTGTGTGTGTGTGCGTGTGTGTGTGTGTGTGTGTGTGCGCGTGTGTGTGTGTGTGTGTGAGAGTGAGCGCGCGCGCGTATTTGTATTGTAGATGTGGTAAATTTAGAAATAGTGAAATCATATCATTACATCCATACGTATCACTCGTTAATCGTTTTTATAATCTACAATAATTTGTAGTTCAGTTATTTTTCTTTAAGATGATTAGCTATTGAAGTAGTTACAGTCTAGATGTGGAAAATTCTTCAGATACTAATACGTAAATAAAACCAAAGACCTTTGGTGTATTATGTAGCAAGGAAGTACGCTTTCTGTGACACGGTCGCGGCGACATTACATTTTTATTGTTAATTACAATATTCGATTTTTTTTAAATTTCTGCTTTAAATTAAAATAAAAAATATTTAGTAAAAAAAAAATTATAAAACCGCGCACCGCGAATGTAATTTTATATAAATGTGCAATCGTCACGTTTACGTGCGCGGTTGTAATTATATATATTAATTGAATATTAGGTAAAATTAAATAATTGAAAGCCTCATTCATCATTACCCTTTTATGTACCGTTAGCTATGTTCTTTAGCTAA
Organism: Lycorma delicatula; assembly: GCF_047948215.1. NCBI lineage: Eukaryota > Metazoa > Arthropoda > Insecta > Hemiptera > Fulgoridae > Lycorma > Lycorma delicatula. The sequence continues at coordinate 63,033,233 of NC_134466.1, forward strand.
CACGTACAAGTGAATTTGAAAAGTTGTATTCGTTTATTACGTTGTTCAATTGTAAGTTATCACGGTTAATAAAAAATAAAAATCAGAACAAAACTTTTGGCTAAATTTTTGTCGAAAAAAGTTAATAATAAATCTGACCATCTAACATAAAATCGACCTTCTGCTTTGATCTGCAGAACATAATGAAGGTTTCAAGAAAAGTGAGAAAATATTTGTAAAGTATTTCATACTAAACAACAAAGGCAATTTATCTTTCTAAAATAGATAGCTAATTTATTAATCACCAAATGTAGACACAGGCAAAAGGTTTTGTTATTAACAGAAATCTAAACAAAAAACAGAACTTCAAAGAAAAAAACTAGAATATTGATACCCGAAATAATTAATAGTAGAGCACTTTAAATAGAAATACGTAAATAAAACGTTTAGTCTACAAAAGATTCAGCAAAACCCCTGTTCTAGTGTATCGGAACTTACTTGAAAGCAAATTATTTTAGTTACATATTTTTATAAAGTAATCTGTACTTAATTTTAATTAAAATAACAAGAATAAAAATATATTTGACTAACCTAAAAATAATGATTTTTGCCAAAACAAAATGTCCAAATGTAAAACGTTTACTTCATTACATTCCCATAAGTTAACCAATAATCACATTATTTGTGTACCATTTTTCTTATTACAAAATATTATTATTTGAAAGAACTTACCTAGTTTACACGTAGAATTATTTTCTAAACGGTTTTCTAGCTTCACGTAAAATACATCTAATACGATAAATACAAATAATAAAAATTTGATACGATTTTTAAAACAATAACACACTTACAGAAAAGAAATAAAGCATTATTTACTGTATGACAACGTTATTCGTTAACAACACTTTTAATAGATTATTAAATTATCAGAAAAAAAATGTAAGCTAATATTATTATTATGTAAGATTGTTTATTTTTTCTCCATCGCTGAATGTAATGGAAGCAGCTAATATTATAAACTAATAAAATTTTTCATCAACTTAACACACATTTTGACATACGCAGTTTGATGAATTTCGACACAACTAAGAGAACGACAGTCAAACGAGGGGGGAGAGTCTCTGCACTCTCCCCCTCTCATAATATACGGAGAATCTTAATATTAATTTTAATAAGAAATAGATCAACATTAGTAACTGACAGGTGCTATGTTGCTATGTTGCCAATTTACCTAAATTTTCCTTCCCCCCTCGCCCTTTGGCTGCTAATTTCGGCATCAGTTAATTTACTGCGTTGTGTTTTCTACTTATAACACATTTGCATACAATAAACCTTCTAAGCAATAACCGTTAAGGAAATGAAAAAAAAAAAATTTAATTTTTACGGTAAAATTTTTTTATTTTATTAACGAATCAGCATATTATAATTTTACTATTATTTATAAAAAAAAAAAAAAAAAAAAATTCCTAAAATATTTGAAATCGATGTTATATTCTCCATTTGACAGTACTATTAATGAACTTTATGATATTTCTCGTTTTATGTAGTAGTGTTAATAAAAAAATCATACTTAATAACTTTTTTATTTTTACGTTGTATAATACAGTTAGTAAAATAATCACTGATTTTATACAACCGACCTCCGGACTTACATATTTTATTTATCCGTAAAATTTACATAAATTATTGCTTTTTATAGTATTCGAATTATTTGAGAGATTTTCGTGTTAGAAGATTCACAGATTAATTATGATTTAAATTAAATATAATCTGAGATTACTGTTTATTAAAACGTCGATTATTCGGACCTCCATATCTCAAACATTATGTGACAAATCTGAGAGAAAAATAATTATAAAAATGCTGAAAAAAATCGCTTGTTGAACCATCCATAGACAAAATTTACATTAGAAAAATTGAACTTTGTAGCGATCAAATCGAGTCTAAATTTACTTGTTTTTTTATAAGGACTAGCGTGAAATTAGTAACATCTCTAAGTGTTATTGAGCTTATTTGTATTACAGATGTGCTGGGCTGTACTGTGAAATACGGTAGTCGACTTGATATGAGGTAAATTTGGAAATAATCGTTTTATATCATAATCCCCATGTATTAAAAAATTATTCATTAATATTTTTTTATCATATGTATTAAAAGAAATGATCCTGGTGTGTTTTTCTGATTGATTACTGTAGAGGATACGGATAAGTTGTAAAATTGTGTTGCAATATAAATGCGTGAGTGTAAATTATTTAAGATAAATTGAATACTAGCTAAAAAGAAATAATTGAAAACTTTAACCGTTTGGATTCCTTGGTTACGTTCCTTTGTTAACGTGTATATACGTTTTAAATTTTGGTTTCAATTATTTTTTATGATTATAAGTTATCAAATGTTTAAAAATATTAATATTAAACTGTCGGTGTCGGTCGGTCACTTGTTTTGAGCGAGGTGCAGTGTAGGAAATACAGTTAGATGGTGTGGTTATTTTCACAATTATTAACTCTGGCGGTTGAACAAATTAGTTGCGTAATGGACGGCAATGTCAGGGGTGGGGAGAGACAGTGAAATTACGTGCTTGACAGAGAATGAAGCGTTTGGATCCAGCGGCCATCTTGGGTTGATTGCACAGTTGCATTTAGATTCTCATGTCTGTGATTTATTTTAGATAGATTACCCTCGTTGTTGGTCGAGGTAAGAATTTTGTATATATATTATTTTAATGTAGATTAAAATAAGTGTCAGAGATACTACTAAAAATCCACCTTAATCAGACCAAAATGTTCATGTAACCTAACACAATACTTCAATTACTGTTATTATTAGAACCACTGGACACATCTTCTCCTGCATCATTAACATATTTAAAGAAATCCTAGTCGCTATAGACTAGGTGTTCAGACTCAAACATTGATTCTTCTTCATTATGCTTATAATTAAAAGAATTGCCCTTCTTACTTGTTAAAGTATCAAGTTGTTTCTAATTCAGTCAACAGCCGACATTTTCTTAATATTTATTTTTGTAAATATGTAAAGTGCCGTTCTTACTTTTTTGTTAAAGTAAATAAATTGAATATTCAGCTAGCCTATTTTATCAGCTGATATTTTATTTTAGTAATTCATTATTAATGCACTGTTTAGGCTAAATTTTAGAGCCCTTACTGTTACTTACATAAACACTAGTATGTTTTTCAACAATGTAATGTAAAATTAGTTAAATGATAACACGTGATGATGGTCATTATTGCTTATTAAAATTAATATGAATCAGCAAATTTATTATGTAGATTAATTATGCCTTACTGAGGTATTACACCAAAACAGGTTTGGGCAGTAGATTATGGGTCTGGTGGGTATTCCCACCAGACCAACCTGGTGGGTTAATTCTCTGTACTGTATTTGTACCTGTTTTTAAATTTTAAGTTTAATCTACTCTATGATTTAATGGCATTTTTGATTTTCCAACCATAAGTTAAAAATTATTTTTTGAATATAATGAAATTTTAATGAGTGACAAATCTGAGTTTTGCAGATAATTTAATGAAAAATCCTTTGGTTTTAAAACATCACAAGCATCGTGTCTTAAAAATGTTGTAGCGATTACTTAAATACTAATATAAGAAAAGACTGAAAAAATATTTAAAACTTAAGTTGAATCAGTAATTTCGTTATAAAAGACTAATTGAATAATACTTAAACCTTATGGGGATGGATATTTTGTAAAAATTACTATAATTTCAAATATGAAACTTTACTTTATATAAATTTATAATCTATACTTTATATTTTATTTATCTTAAAAATTTTTGATTCGCATCAATTTTATCCATTTTATGAAAAATAAATTTCATTACATCTTTTCTCAGTCAGATTATTTTCCAGACGTAAACGGGCATTAATTGATAACACAGGGAATTTTTTGTAACTTCTATGTTGTGGGTACACTGCTTGACCACACTCATTAAGTTGTCTGTGTAATGTGAGGTTATTAGATATTCTTTATTTAAGTTTTAATTTTTTTTTGAAAATTTATTTCATTTTTTAATACAAAACATTTAGATTGTGTTTGACAATTGTTTCTCTCTAATCATATCAGTTGCATATGACAGATAGCTTCTGTGTGTTGTGTTGTGTTGGTCAAGTGGCAGTGAATGAATGCTATTTTAAAACAATTTAAAGAAACTGGTTAATTTTCATCTCAAAGGAAAGGAGAATTTGTCAAATTTTTACTCCAATTGCAATATGCTGATTTAACAGAAATAACAGGTAGCCTACTGACCTACCGATCTCTCTACTGATCTACCTTTGATAATATCGCATTTTAATTTGCCTCATAATCAGTTTTTTGAAGATCCTGAATGTAATATATCAAATAAAATTGATGTCCTTATTAGAGCGCAATTTTACTTAAATTTTATTAACCTACAAAATTTATTTGAAACTTTAAATATCCTGTTCTCCAAGAAACCAAATTAGGATATATTCTTACGTTTGCTATTAAAAATTATTTCTATATAGATGATCTCATTACCAGTTCAGATTACCTAAATGGAGTTATTCTAAAGAACAATATGTCCAAATTATTACAACAGGATGGTTTTTTACTTCACATGTGGTATTCTAACAATTGCAGTTTTTCTTTGTCTTATCATAATTCATCCATACCATCTAATCAAGAAGGCAACATATGTACTCTAAGAGTTCTAATGAACAAAAAGTCAGATTCACTAAATTTCCAAATCACTCATTCTAACAATTTAAAAGTTTGTACTTAAAAGGATTACTCTTTCCATCACAGCAAGAGTCTGTGATCCTCTAGGACTCGTTGGCCTTATTATTATAATCATACAAACAGTTTATGTAGTCATTATGACAACTCAAAGTTGACTGGGACAAAATATTACCCAAACCATTAATACAGTGGCTTTCACTGTATAATCAATTAAATCTAATCAAGTCATTCAATATAAGTAGATCCATTAAGTTTGATAATAGTAAAATTCATTCCATAAAATTACATGGATTTTCTGATGCTTCTATTAATGGGTGTGGTTGTTATATTTATATACACACTTTATAGTCCAACCATGTAATTACTAATGTACTGTTCTAAATCAAAATTAGCCCCTTGAAACAAATCATATTACCCGGACTTGAACTCTGTGATTGTTTACTATTTTCACATTTATTTGTGAAGGTTGTATAACTGCGTTATACACTTTGATGAGATACACTTATACTCTGATTCAATCATAGCACTTTGTTGTATTCATGGACATTCTTCCAATTGGAAAGTATTTATAGGTAATAGTTTCTGACATTCAACGAAACACTTCAATTACCAATCGGCATTACATAAAATTCTCTGATAATCGAGCAGACATATTTTCTAGAGCTTTTTCACCAAGCAGGTTACTTGATATGTCACTGTGGTGGTGTGGTCTACCTTGGCTATTACAATCTTCTTCTCATTAGCCAACCGATCGTAATATTACGTTCAGGGATAATAATTTAAATTCTGAATGCTTGTTAGAAAGGATATTAACATCATGTTTATTTAATGTTGTATATGATCGATCACAGATTTTCTTGACCGGCAACATTATTATAGTTTATTTAGTATATAATAGAAATTATTTAAGTAACTTCTTTATTTACACACTTCCTTGAAGGATGAAGCATTAGCTATCATTAAAAATTTAGGTGTTTCTCATAATGCAGATTGTATTTACAACTAAATTCCATTAACTGAGATTCATTGGATAATTTATCCAAATTAATCATCCAAGTTTATCTTTCATATTTCAGTGCTCTTGAAGCAATGAATAATCCAATCAATACATATGAATTTATTATTGTTCGGTTAACATCAAAGTTAGAATACAAACTAACTTTACAAATGTTTACATTTTTCCTTCCAGATTACGAAGGAGAAATGTTCACCTCAATTTCATAGAATCCCTTGAATTTAGAAGGCAGATGCTTGAAAATATTAATGCAAATAAGTCAAACCAGCAACAAGACATATTTCCAAGGGACAGCGATACAACATTGGAACTAAATCCTGTACTAAACATTTTAGTATAAATGATGATAAGCAATACTAGGAAAATAATTTTATTTATTCAAAATTTAATTATAATCAATGTCTAATTTGTATTTTAATCATTATTTACATTGTTAAATAGTCTTTCTGTTGATGAACGGAAGGAATTTTTGTAACATCATAATTGTTGTTTCAGTTTTTTAGTTAAGGGTCATTGTTGTTCAACATATTCGTGAAATTTGTTCTCAAAAACATAACACACTTCAAAAAAATAATATTAATTCTAAATTAAGATTATAAGTCTGACAATCATAATCGTACCTCGTTTAAATTGGTCAAATAAACCATAATATTATCTACTGCATTATGTATTACCAATGATGTACATGGTAGTACTCAAACATCTCTGGTTTTACTAGATTCTGGTAGACAAGCAAATTTTTGTACTTATGAATTCGCATGAAGATTAGAACTTCCATTTATGAAAAATGATATTCTTATCTTAGGAATAAATAACACACTTCCTCTTTCTGAATATAGTGTTGAACTGACACTGTATTCTTTATATATGAATTTTTCACTCCAGTTACAATGCTCTGATTAGATATAAGATAGCCTACTGACATGTACCTTTGATAATATCTTATTTTAATTTGTCTCATAATCTGTTTTTTGCAGTTCCTGAATTTAATATATCAAATAAAATAGATGTCCTTATTTGAGCACAATTTTACTAAAATTTTATTAACGTACATAATTTATTTGAAACTTAAAATATCCTGTTCTCCAAGAAACCAAATTTTAGGATATATTCTTACGTTTGTTTGCTATTAAAAATGATTTCTATGTAGATGATCTCATTACCAGATAACCTAAATAGAGTTATTCTATCAAAGAATGATATCTCCAAATTATTACAACAGGATGGTTTTTCACTTCACATGTGATATTCTAACAATTGCTGTACTTCTACGTCTAATTATAATTCATCCATACCATCTAATTAAGAACACAACATATGCACTTGTAAGAGTTTTATGGAACACAAAGTCAGATACACTAAATTTCCAAATCACTCATTCTAACAATTTTAAAATTTATACTAAAAGGAATACTCTTTCCATCACAGCAAGTGTCTGTGATCCTCTAGGACTCATTGGCCTTATTATAATCATACACCATTCACCATATTAAATCTAAACCATCTGAATATAATTTTAGTACTTTTAACTACTAAGGAGTTAGATCACATACTCTTTACTTTTCATATGTCAATCACAATCCATGTATTTCAATGAGATAAAGAATCAGGTCATTGATAAGCAAAGTAAGCTTAGTTCACTGGATCCATTTTGTATGATCTCTCCTATAATAACATCCTATCGTCTTTACATCTGAGTATGAACATTCCAAAATTGTCAACTCTGAACACTTAAGACTCTTACACTGTGGTGTACAATTAACACATTATTCGTTGCAACAAAGATACTGGATAATAATGCAAAAAGAATCATTTCGTCAATCTTTCATGTGTTTAATTTGCTTTAGATGTGATGCAAAATTCAATCCCAACAGCTTTGTCAATTACCCCCTGGTAGTGATTCCTTCCTGAACATTCTCTTGTGCAGTGGCCCAATTATAATTCATCATGCAGGCAGAGGTCTAAAACATTGAGTAAGCCTTGCATAGCGCTTTTTGTATGTTTAGCAGCCACTAAGGCTATTTATTTAGTTAGTTTCTGATTTGACTTTAATCATTTTTCCACCTTTAAAAGATTAATTTCACTAGATATTATATTTTCTGATAAAACTTTCATTGTTTAAACAGAATGTTTAAACAAATATTCAAACCTTTTTTTACATCACAAGGAATTTATTCCTCCATCTCCTCATTTTAGTGGTTTGAGGGAAAGTGCAGTCAAGTGTCAAATATCATACATCGTGTAATAGGAAAAACAATTCTCAACATAGAGGAATTTTATACAGTGTTGATACAGATTGAGGTTTGTCTTAATTCTTGCCCAATTTTTGCTGTTTCCACGGATCATAGAGACACTGGCTCTCTAGGACACCAGGTTCACCGGTACATTTTCTTATTGCATGTAAAGTAAATCAGTTCTTAAAAAGATGTCGGTTTTCAAGATGTTTATCACAGATTTATCAAGATTGTGAGAGAAAGGGTTGTAACACAATTTCATAACCAATTCCTGCAAGGCAATGGGGTTTGCAATGAGATGTTGCACCATACCATACTGCCAAAAATGTAGAAAATGTTTTCGAAGAATGAAACATTCAGTGCTCTTGTGGCTAATCAATCCCACACAACCCAAATGAAAATGCAAAAACTGACCTAATTATCAGTAATATTGTTATGGTTTCATGATGAAGAATCAAAAAAATATTAATATACTTGTTGCATGGATGCTAAATTGTGTATGAATAAAGAAAAACATATTAATTAGATATTCACAAAGTGTACAGGTATGATTTTGTATTAACATAGAGTTAATTTTTTATTAAATATCTGCATTCGGATTAATTTGCTTGCTTAAAATAAATATTTAGCATTTAAGATTATTTTATTTTTAACGTCCAATCATTCTAATTTAACTTTGTGTTTTACAGGCATGAAAATTTATCAATATTTAAGCTACTTGGGTGTAAGAAACTGTATTTATTATTGTCCTGAGTGAAACAAAATTTAAATTGAGGTGAAAAATGAAGTGTTTCATTTAAAAAAAAACAGGTTAGTGAAATTGCATTTTGCTTATTATAACCAGATAGTACATTATAATTTTTAGTGGTATCAACAAAATTTCATTAGTACTAATTACTAAATTATTAAAAAAAGTACTAATAATAATACTTATTCTTTGCTTTCATACTTATCTATTCTTATAAGATCGATTAAAATCAATTCACACACAAGTCTATCAATTTAAAAAAAAAGAGGGCATAATTAATACAAACCTCTTCAGGATTAGAAAACGATTCCTGCAGATGTGCAGATGACCTTGCCAAGTCAAGTCCCACCTGACTTGGCAGGTCAGGTGGGACGAATATTCTGTAATATTTTATTACAGAATATCGTGTAATCCTTTCTGTTATGGACAAGGAAAGATAAGAAACAAGTATGAAATTATTTCACTGAAAAGCACAAAACATAATTAAAGAAGAAGCATTGTTATTTGTTATTTTAACGTGCGTTTTTTGTCAAGTGGCAATAGAAATGAATATTACTGTAAATTTGCTAGACAAGCCAGACATTTTATAAATAGTGGAATTATAGTAATGTATTTCTAAACAGTACCACTTTTGATCATTTTTGGTTACTACTGGTGTTGTTCTCCCAGATAACAGGGTTAAGATGACTTTACAGTATGTAGCCAAAATGCCGATGCTTTTTATGGAATCGATATTCATCCCGATTGGGGGTTGAATTACCGTACTGTGTATCCTTTACAAAGGTGTGGTGTCAGTGAGGCAATTATGCTATATGCTGCACCTGTCTGGGCTTACCGCTTGGCTTTTAGGTGTTATGCAAACATTTTGTTACGAGCCCAGCAACTCCTCTTTCTGGCTCTTATAAGCAGTTACAGAACAGTCTCGCAGGAGGTAATCTGTGTTATAGCCGAAGTCAAACCCAAGATGTCTTGGCTAATGAGTGTAAGGAACACTGCATTTCCAAGGTAAATAACCTATTGACATCAGAATGAAAGTAGGAGATGGAAGAGTGGAGCCTTGTCTTGGCAGGTCAGGTGGGACGAATCCCACACAGGTTGCTACACGCATGGGGTATATTTCCTATAGTGTCTGTTGTAGGTGCGATTAGATGGGTTTCCCCCAGTCAGTATATCGGTGAGTTTGGCTAGGTTTCATTTGGTGGATTCGAGTCAATGCCCGGATTTTGGGACCGATGATACAGTGGAGCATGTCCTGTTTGTCTGTCTCTATACGAGGTCGAACATTTGCGAGCTGTTAGGGAACTTGAGAGAATGCATTCCTTTCTGGATCTCCACATTAACTGGATGATCTGCAAGGAGTATTCTGTAGTGGCTGGTTTTCTTCGAGCCATTTTCTTTTTTTTTTTAGTATGGTTTTTTTTAAAAGAGGTGGAAGAGAACCCCATTTATGAGCGCCTGAGCAGTGTCGAGCTCACTAACAGGTTTTGCAAGATGTTATTAAATATTTATGTGTTCCTGCACACTACAGACTAAACCACCCCTGGCTACCCACCCTTCTTGATAGAGCTGGTGTGCATTACTCATGGAAGGGGGAAATACACCCTCACAGACATTCAAACACCATAGTTAACAGATACGGTTGGTTTTGTAGGTCTGCAGAGGGAGTTCAGATGAGGTATTTGATCACGGCAGGATCCCGGGTGGCTAGGGTTCCGGCCTAGGCATTGGATTGGTTGGAGGTAGGCATATTGGCATCGTGCCACGGTAATATTGGTATTGTTTGATTCGAATTGGGGAATTTACATCGGTGGCATCCTGACTGAGGCCTGGCTGATTACTGTGAGATGGAATCAGAGGGTCTAAAAACGACATCCAGTAAAGCCCTTTAGGGCTTGGAACAGAGGGTGTGGTGTGGCGACTGGTGACGTTACCGTTCTTCCCCCTACAGGGTTGGGATGCCCAGGTAACAAAACACTATTATTGAATGTTGATTTAAGGAATTCTAATACATCACATTCATCAATTTATTCCAGAGTTTGAATCAATGGTGGAGTAGAATGTAAGTTGACATTAGGATTGAAATGCAGGAATGAGGAGGTATAAGTCTGCTCACGTAAAAGAAAAGAGTATTTATTATAACTGAGATAGTCGTAATATGATGTGTTAGGGATTGTGATGGTTTTCTAGTAAATTCTATTAAGCATTTCTATCCCAGTATAGCTACTATCACAGCTCCTTTTAAGGAAAACAGGTGCTGAAATATTTTGTGATTGACATGGTAGTTTCCCTTTTGAGGAAGTTCCAGGTCAGTAAGTTACTTTTTTGAGTAAGTTTGTGGGATTTAGTGCTCTCACAACCAGTATAGAGTATTTAACAAATGAGTAACATTCCATCTTGGAGATTTAGTAGTAATTAATTTACCAATGCAACGGCAAGAATTGTTATGATTTAAACAAAAAGTTATTTATTAATTACTAGCAATCTGTATTCAGTTCATTATTTTAAAAATATTCTAAATGTTTTGTATATTCTTTTAAAAATTAAAAATAATATAATTATGTAAAGAAATGTATATTCCAATTAAAACAATTTGATCACATTGCATGTAAAATTTGGAAAATTAAGCCAAAATTACCTTAATATATTGTAGTACTTTTTTTTGTTCGATATAAAATAAGATATTAATTTATGGTATGTTTTACATTTAATATAAGTTTGTTGTTTGGAAACTTGATTCAGTAGTTATAATAAGGATTCTAAAGTACAGAAGTAATAAAATATGGAAACATGATGTTAATTATTAATATAATTAATGTTTAATTATTATTAAACATTATGTTAATCTATATCAGAGAGGACATCTGTGCATAACGCCTCTGTAATATATTTGTTCCGGACGATAACAAGAAAGTTTTTTCATGCTACAAAAAAAACTGTATCAGTAATTATACTGATGCAGTTAGTCTCATCAGTCTTTTTCATTAGTCTCATGCCACAGTTTTAAATTAGAAAGGATTTTATGTATCGGATCATTTTATGTGGTATACATTTGAGATCATTCTCTGCACCTCACACTAGAAATTTATCTTCTTTTAAAAGTATTATTTTCATTTGCTTTCAAAACACCAGTAATGTATGACTGAATATCATGCAGAGTTTTTTTTGTACATTCTATGCTCTGTGTTTTTTTAATTAGACACTGTATCAGTGTCGTGAAGAGCCGTGCAGGTATACGGTTGAATAGTGATCTTTACCGAGGTGTATAATTTTTGATATGTTAATAAATGACTTCAGCAAAACAAGTCTTCAGCAGCTACAATGCTTGATAATACTTGTTCGCCGGTATGTTGATAGAAGATAACGCAGGGATGTTATGTGAGATTAACTAAATTGCTGACACTCGACAATGTTGATTCTGACATCCAATTACATAGCTGTTATCTAATGCTCACATGTACAATTAACACAATTGTGTTATTAGGTTTTACATTTAGTATTCATTTAGGGTCCAAAAATCTTCCTTAAGATTCTTCTTTCAAAAGATTTCTTACGTTAAACTTTCCTAAACACTCCCTTGCATATAAGGCTTCTGGGCAAATCGCTGTTTTGTAGCGTCGTAGTTTAGCTTTATAGGTTCAGAATTCAGGTAGAGATTGCACATCCATAAATATAAACACAAGGATAGAATAAGATATTTAATTTCACTTATAAACACCAGTTAATGATCAGACAGCACAATTTTCTATCTTAAAAGCTCAATCTGACTGAGGGAGTGCCAAGATTTGATATGAAACTTTATAGAGGAATTTACGTAGACATAATAAACATTTCTTACAAACTTAATACTTCCTATTGACTGCAAAAACAAATCAATCACTACCAGTCTGTATACAGATCAAGAATAAATGACTGAATGTAAACGACGGTAATTGTTTTGTTGTCATAAACATTGTTTCATGCCGATCTCCGTGGCAGATAGTTAACTTTTATCAGGAGGTTCTGGGCTCGAATACTGGTCAAGCATGTCATTTTACAAAAACTATGCTATTTTGTAGCATGTCATGCTACAAAATTGAATCATCCTTGAGTAAATGCAAGCAGCCATAAGCTTGAGGTTACTGTAGAAAGATTAATAAATAGTATATGATTATACCATGCCGTACTACTTTTAACCACTTTTTTAACCGTGTATAAATTATGAACATTTTTCAGAATAACTAATCTAAACCATACTTTTATAAATTTCCCTTTTATTATTACTACATTATAAAATACATTATAAAATACTTAAATTTCTTATGATATTTAATCAGCAGTTTAAAAAACTAACAATAATATACAGGAAATTAATGAAACTGAAAAATTCAAATACTCTGGAGAGATTATTGAAGTCAACATCCCTCAGAAACAAGCCATTAGGTCCAAAATCAGTAAAAGGGCTAGCTTATCGATTAACAAAGAATACTTGCGATAAAAATTAATATCACCGAATGCTAATCTATAGTACTACTGTACAGTCATTTCATCGGAACCTCTACATCCAACCGAATGTCTGATGTTTGACAAACTTCTAATCGACAAAAAAACGAAGAATACTCAAAAAAAGTCCATCAAACACAGAAAAGAAGACACAATAATGAACTTTACATGGAAAAACTATCAGATTTAATCAGAAAAATAAGAATCACCTTTTATGGTAATCTACAAAGAATGAACCCCCTATTTATACACAGAGACTGAAAAATACATAGAAGAAATGAAAATAACACATCAAGTCATCAAAGAACATTTACTATGAGAAAGAATCTCAAAATATTTCAGGTTTCCAGGAGAAAAAAACACTGAAGAAATATTTATCCGGACAGAAGAAAAAAGAAAATACTGTAAAATTGTACATAAAAGCAATTTGATTACAGCAACATCAAAACTACAATTTAACCAAACACAAATTGTGTAAACCTATGACACCAAATACTGATACTAATAGTTAGTACCTTGATAAAGGTTCCATTTTTACTCTAATTTAAAGCTGAATTGCTAATAGCACATTGTTTCTCTATTTTATGTCTTGTTTCCTATCATTCTAAAGAGCTGTTACTATGTATTTGTTTTCATAGTTTTGATTGCTTCGTAAGTTGAGTTTGCATTAATTTTGTTATTTCTTTGTATAATCTATTCTCTTTAATCGTTTCTATAATTTTACTATTATTTTTGTGTAATTTTCAGTGGTTTTTTTATTTCCAACTGTATCTGTGGATGTGAATGTACGTAAATAAATAAGAGTTGTTTACTATAACCTAACTTTAGTAATTTTTTATGCGAGTAAATGATATTCATGTTGTTATTTTTATTATTTACTAGCGTCTTAAAATATTACCGATATAAAAATTAGACATTGTAAATGAAAATTATTAGTTCAACAAAACCTGTTCGTTATGTGTAAATGACAGTGGTATAATTAAACTTTTTTTTAAATAATTTAGCCGATAGCAATTCAGACAGTGATTCTCATCATTTTCTTGGGAATATTACTGATGATGAGCACGATGAGGAACAGGATTTACAGCCTTCCTGCTCGGCTAGGTAAATGACCTCGAATATCTGTTGCTAAAAAAAAGACAAAACATTGGGCTTAGAACAGCTGATGTATGATGTTACCATAAAGCTTTGCAACGCTCAACTATTTACTGGTACTCCAGGAATAAACTTCCCGATCGATGACCCTGACAATGTATATTCATTATTTTTACCTAATAAATTAATTGATATTTTAGTGAACCAGACTAACCTTTATGTCAAAAATTACTTATAATGTGGTCAAAATAATAAGGTTTTTGTTTGCGGAAACACACTGATAATTAAGAGATGCTTCTGTTTGTAGCTGTATATATGCTATCAGAAATTACTTGGTGACCGTAAATTGAAAGTTATTAAACAAACAAGCCGCTTTTTACAAGGATTTGGATTTGGACTAAGGGAAGATCTCTGTATAGATTTATACAGGATCTGGGGGGATGGTATGCCTCGAGTTCATTTTTAAGGGCGGCGGGTGCCCAAGTGCTCACCAACCATGTGAATTTGATGCAATATCTGTTCAGGTTTCGCCTAGCGGCTGATGAGTTGTGTGTCTGCGGGGAGGTCCAGTCGAACGAACATCTAATGTTCGACTGCCCTGCTCTTGGGGGGGGGGCAGAGACCGGGCCACCCTGGAACTTAGAGGTCAGGGGAAAAACTGGCCGCTCATAAACGGCGAGTCGATGCGGCGTGAGCCGCATTGTCGGACCGTGTGGGAGTCCTCGATGAGGTTGCGATGTTCAACCGTCATCGTTAGATTGTTTAATTTAAATGGGATTTATTGATTCCTGTAGCGTGTCTGTGGGAAGTCTTCCTTGAAATAATGGCTGCCATCAGCCAGTAATAAGCTTCAAGCGCTTTAAATGGTGGACAGGCACTAGCTGGCAAACAGCGACCGAGGCGTGGCAGCTTAAATTGCCGTCTTTTTAACTTATAACTATTTTAGTTTTAAATTGTAACAAGGGGTGCGCCTCCCCGATCTAGTTTTAATGTGATAAGTGAGCGGTATGGGCACATAAAGCGGGTGCTGTACGGCACCCGGCTTAACCGCTCACGCAAGATAGGAGCATTAGGAATAACGAGGTCGCAAATCTGTTTTTGTGGCACAGTAGCCGTTATTTGGCACGGAACATTTGGTGTATGCTCTAGGGCGACCGAATGGGGTGGTGGCGGGAGAGATGCCAGCTAACCAAAACTCTTGGATTTGGAAAAATTGTATCCCATAAGAGTCAAACTTATGTCGCGTTTCCTCCATTTTATTGATGATAATAACGCTAATCCATCTCCAAAAAATAAAACCGATTATTGAGTATCGTGTTAACGTTTCAAAGAAGTATACATACCAAAAAAAAATTTAGCGAAAAGGAATTGCAATATTATGCTATTAATATGATGTCGGTCTTTGTGCTTCTTTTAGAAATTTCCACACCGAGAAGGATACAAAAATATTTCTTAAAAAATTTTCGTACTTCAAAAACTTAAATTCATTTTAAAAAAATAATTATTTATAAATAGTTTTAAATTGAAATATAGTAACAGCTCTGTGAATTGGCAAATGCGAATGTATGTTGTGTGAACTTGATCCGATTAACTAAATTTATAAATATACATAAACTATTTTCATAAAAAAATATTTATTACTGGTTTTTAGGGTAGTGTCCATTTTTACCGTATAAGAATGGATGAAGTAACATTATTTCCCTTGTTCAAAATATAAAATAAAAAAAAGTTACAATATATAATTAGTAAACATAATACCTGCAATTTATAAATAAAACAGTTGTAATTAAAGGTTTCTACAAAATAAGTGAAAGTTCTTAAACAAAAAAAATGAATTGTTAAAGACCGAGATCAATTAAAATTTGAACTTACCATCTTAAAAATGACAAAACAATAAAAATAATTAAATATAATACTACAACAAATGAACACTTGTACTAGTGCATTCAAATTCAGTATTCTAGATTTAGTAATATCAAAAAGATACAAGAATATGAAGATGATGTAAATAATGTTTATATTGTAGTATGGAATATTCTATCACCTTGAAATTATATTCAAAACTCTTCAGTTCGTACAAGCCTGTATGGGTGTGTGTGTTTTTTAAATAAAAAATTTATTTATCTAATGGTTGAAAGTGACCTGATACGACACGAGTCGCAAGTCGCTTATGAAAACAACGCAACCGACTTAAGAATAACAAGTCTCATGCCAGGCTTACAAGGAGAACTGAAGACTGGAAATAAATGGTTTCCCAAAATGCAGATAATATTCAGCCGTGTAAGAACTTCATATCACTCTCAGAGAAAGTAATTCTGGCCGTTAATTTTAGTATCTGAGGTATTTTAGATGTATTATAACTACAATAAAGACTGGGGCAAATGTAACAGAAAATTAATGTGGCCGTTGTAAAACAAGGAGGTGTTATCTTGCTGTTTTAAACCGATTTTATCTGTTTATTTAAAACATGCCACCAGGCTAGGATATGTTGTTAACGAAACTCAACAGAATAATAATGCCGGAGACAGTTTTGAGTGAGTTACCGAAGATAAAATATAACCGATTCAGTAAAATAATATCGGTGTGTTAATATTTTCTTTTCATAGAAACATACATTTTTGTAATTTTTTTCTAGTGAAAAGATAGTGCGGTCAAAAAAACCCCTCTCTCTTCCGGTAACATGTACTAATGAATGCTCGTTCTCCACAATAGTCAAAACGATTGCGTGTAACAAGTCGGGGGGATGGAAGATTACTGTTAATCCTGATAAGTTTTAGATATGGCGAGAAAGAAAAATCGATTAGCTTTATAACAATTCATAACTTTTATTGGAGTGTAAATGTGTGTGTTAAGTATAAATGTGAATTATGAAAAAAATTATACTAACATTATGATTATAACGTGTATTTGTAAGTCTGGCAACTCTGTCAACGGTTGCTAGGAAACCGATTCGGTTTCCTAGCCACCGTACGTTGTATGAAGAAGTGCTGAAGGGAAGGGGGGGACCCCTTCCTCACTTCGTCCACATACAACCGCTCAAGGTTACACAGTTAGAACACGTAAATTACTGTAGAACCCTTATATTACTGTATTTTATAAAATTATAACTTAGCAAAAATATAAAATTAAACCCTTTAACACTACAAACGTTTTCATCACCGATGTATTTCTTTTTTTATATTCTATTTCTTTTTTTATATTTATTTATATTATTTCAATGGAAATAATATAAATGACTTACAAGCATTTTTTTCAATATTTATATTTAAGTCAAATATTGAATTCAAGACCTGTCACTTTTGTAGTGTATGAAACCTATCTAAACAATTGCCGATGGTGTTGTCTAACATGAGACTCGAACCTGACACCTTCAATATATCAGTACGTTTTTAAAATCTTTTATTATGAATTTATATATATGTCGATGTAAATAATATTTATTTGAATAAGAAACCAATAGATTGTGATTCTAATTTTTATAGACGTTGACCATGAGATTATGTAAAATGTAACAGAATTGATCCCTTTAGGTTACAGAAATTTTTTTTTGAGCGACGTGCGGGTAAGGCATAAATAAAGCTGTAAATTACCATTTGTGTGCAAAACGAGAATCAACTCAAATCTTCAATAAATTAATCTGTTTGTAATGATAATTCAAGCCAGGAATCGAATCTAGAATCTTAAAATTACGATTTTGGTGGGGGGGAAGAAGCGATACTCTGATGGGAATACCTTGTGATCTGATGTGTGTCCAAGTTAAAATCGATTCCGAGAATTATAAAAATGTTGAACTTGATAACTCTAAATATAACTTTTTAGCGGGCATCTGTGGTGCGAGTGGTAGCGTCTCGGCCTTTCATTCGGAGGTCCCTGGTTCGAATCCCGTTCAGATATGGCATTTTCACACGCCACAGGATTCAAAATGTATCATTTTATTCCATCCTCTGAAGCAATGCCTAAAACGTTGGTCCCGGAGGCATAAAGAAAAATTGAACGTTTTGTACTACAAACAGCTAATCCTACCCTACTAAACGGTATTTGTGTGTGTGTGCGCGCGCACGCGCGTTCCCCTTAGCTTAGCACCGAAATCTACCGATCACTAGCGGAAAATCCCATTTCGTTAGTACATGTCTCGTGGTGGTTAGGTGTATACTTGTGCATATTATATATACCGTGTACATATCGATATATAAGCGAAATATATATCGAAATTTTGGGAAATTTAGTACTTTTTAACCGGATCCGAATTTTTGGATGAAAATTGCAAATATCTCGAAAACGGTCGGTCCTAGCGCTCTGAAAAAATTGTTCGACCCCCCTAGACAACACCCCATCCGCTCCCACTGGCACTAATTGCATGATAATATTTTCAAGTGCTCCCGGGGCGCCGTTCGGGAATTGGGGATGGGGTGCCACCGTAATATCTCGGCAACCGCTCGTCCGATTTTCACGATTCAAACGGCGTATGTATCAGCAGGTCGAGCCTTAGGTGTTTAACGCATCGCATACACTCTTGATCGACCGGATGTTGGTTATCCGAAAATTAAATCGTTTAGCCCTACGTTTTGATTCCACTCACCCACCGTAAAACGTGCCGATCCGATCTTTCGATAAATACGTTCAAACCTGTGCGCTAGCGCAGCTTTAAATTATAAACTTATGAAGACTAAAAAATAGAAAATTAAAAATATATAAAAAAAAGTTTTTAAAAACAACTCTTAAATTAAACGCACTAAAATGTAAAAAAATATTTTAGGACGGTATCTCAGAATGGATTTGACGGTGATATGTAAGATTATGTGAAAATCATAACTTTGATGTTTTTGCCAATTTTTTTCTTATAAGTGATGAATGGCCTAATGAGTGGGGGGCAAACACGCATAAGAAAAAATTGGCAAAAACATCAAATTTTTAATTTGAAGTTATGATTTTCACATAAACTTACAATCAAATTATTTTTTACTTTTAGTGAGTTTAATTACGGGTGGTGTTTTAAAATTTTTTTCATATTTTTTTATTTGTGTCATTGTTTTTCTTCATAAAATAATGAACTATAACCAACAATCCTTTTCGGCACGCGCCGGAAAGCGGAGTAGATTTCAACGGTGTTAAGTAGGGGATAAAAAAAGGTTTCCACCTTAAATTTAATAAAAACTTTTAAAAAAAAGTTTTATATGTAATTTTATGATATTTTGTCTTCGAAACCTCATTTTTTCACCCCCTGGGCCAACGGTTGGTTATATTAAGAAACTTTACTAAGATAAGTTTTAGGCCCTTATCCAAAGAATAGTAGGAACTTCAAACGAATTCGATATTTTATTTAATAAGAAAGTTATAACGATATTTTGTTTTTTCGAAAAATCACCCCATTTCCACCCCCATGGTCCGATTTTGCCCATTAAAAAACTTGACCAAGATTTTGAGTCGTTATACTTTATGTATCAATTTGAAAGTGATTGGAGCAAAATTACAGCAGTTATCGTGTCCACAAGAAAGTGAAATATATATATATATATATATATATATATATATATATATATATATATATATAAACTATTGAATTGACGATGGTTTTGGGGTCTGGGGGATGTGAATCGCGAAGATATGTCGAAATTTTCGGGAAGTCGAATCATGGTACCCATTACAATAGGAAGCTTTCTTATGAAATACCTAAAAGTAGGCACCGGAATGCACCGATCACTAGCTGAAAATCCCGATTAGTTAGTATCAATTCCTACAGTTAAATTTCTAAGAGCTAATCAATTTTGGACACCTAATAATGCCATTCCAAGACGCCGCCCGCTAGGGCAAACCGCCCAAAGGGCCTAGCTACGGAGACGTGCCTGAGGCATCCCCTGCAGCTAGTGAATATACAAGAATGAAGTATAAAATGTCTAAACAAATATAGATTAAACTTCACACATTACTTTATGTTGTTATTAATAAAAAATAATGTGTCTCTCTCTCTCTCTCTACGCGCGCGCGCGCGTGTGTGTGTGAGGGGGGTGCGCGCGCATTTGCATTGTAGGTGTGCTTACTGTATACGTAGTAATCACAGTTTTTTTTTGTCATGACAAATACAGAAATTCAAATAAATAAATATTAGCTGTTTTTTTGGTCTTCAGTCATTTGACTGGTTTGAAGCAGCTATCCAAGATTCCCTATTTAGTGCTAGTTGTTTCATTTCAGTATACCCTCTACACCCTACATCCCTAACAATTTGTTTTACATATTCCAAACGTGGCCTGCCTACACAATTTTTTCCTTCTATCTGACCTTCCAATAATAAGTCTGTCTCTTCTTTTAACTATATTTTTCCAAATGCTTCTTCCTTCATCTATTTGCCGCAATACCTCTTCATTTGTCACTTTATCCACCCGTCTGATTTTTAACATTCTCCTATAGCACCGCATTTCAAAAGCTTCTAATCTTTTCTTCTCAGATACTCCGATCGTCCAAGTTTCACTTCCATATAAAGCGACACTCCAAACATATACTTTCAAAAATCTTTGCCTGACATTTAAATTAATTTTTGATGTAAACAAATTATATTTCTTACTGAAGGCTCGTTTCACTTGTGCTATTTGACATTTTATATCGCTCCTGCTTCGTCCATCTTTAGTAATTCTACTTCCCAAATAACAAAATTCCTCTGCCTCCATAATCTTTTCTCTTCCTATTTTCACATTCAGCGGTCCATCTTTGTTATTTCTACTACATTTCATTACTTTTGTTTTGTTCTTGTTTATTTTCATGCGATAGTTCTTGTGTAGGACTTCATCTATGCCGTTCATTGTTTCTTAAATTCTTAATCCAGACATATGCATCAAAATTGGTATATAGAACTAGGAAATCAACTGGAATTTTGTATTGTAGTTGTATGATGGCAAAGGTCATTTTTTCAAAGCCCTCTTTGAATTTCTTTTTATGCATTTAAATTTAAATCATTCAAAAATTATGATTTGTATTTAAAAATATGTTCAATTTTAGTTTGGTAAAACAAAACAGAAGTGTCATTATGTGCCGCCAACAGATTTTAAGAGCAGCAGAGTGATTGACTTTTTTTTGCTTTATGATTTCACTACATAAGCTTTAAGCTTGCCTATGGGATATGAAAATGAAATTTTGAACCATATGACAAATACCATGTCCGACAGGGATTCGAACCTGGGACCTCCGAATGAAAGGCTGAGATGCTACCACTTCACCATAGAAAACACATGATCTCTGGCCATCATAGTGAAGTAAAATTTTACTTCACTGACCGAGACAGTAAACATATATGCCTGTAGTTTTAATATTTTTAATTATATTTCATAAGAATAGTGAATATATTCTGAATAGTGTTAGTTTTTTTGTTATAAAACTGTCATGAGTGATCCATTGAAGCAGTATTAATATATAATATGATAATTAGTTTACTTCAATCCCACAAACCACTACTCTGCTTGATTCATTTAAACCAGTGGTTCTTAACTGGGGTTGTGGGAAGGTATTTTTGGGGGTGCGGGAGAAGCCTCTAACAATATACATATATTATTTTTGCGATATTTGAAAAGTATGTATTTGAATTTTCAATGACATCAACCAATTGTTTTTTGTCTAGTCATTAAGAAAAATAATAATGTTATAAAAAATTTACATTTTAAAAAAATAAACAATAAATTTCACTAAAAAATGTGTTTTTCTAAACCTAAAAATCAAAATGTATTTTTCAATGGGGTGCGGCTCACTTAAAAGGTTAAGAAACTCTGATTTAAACTAACTATTGTCAGAACATTAAAACAAAAATAAACCTGAAATTCTAGCTGAAATGAAAATGTATAAGAAGCTGAGATCTCAATGTTCTGCTATGATAATATGAAATAATGGTTCCATATCAAACAAAGCCAACAAAAAATTTTTTTTTGTTATTGACTATATGTAAAAATAGTATTATGGGAGTGGTAAACCAGTTATAATTGAGTTTTATAATGACTCAAAAAGTGCTGTTGGTACGTTTAATGAAAAATCCTCCCCTATGTCTTGCTCAAGAAAAACTAAGAGAGGCCTCGCTGTGTATTCTGTGCCATAATAAATAGTACTGATTAATTCATATTGATAGATCTTCATCAGTCAATTAAAAATAAGAAGAAACTGATGCCAAGGAGAAATATCAGTATCCAGCTGACAAAAACACCCTTTCAAGAGATGTAAAAATATCATGAGCATAATACTGAAAATGTTCTTGCTATGGCCACTAAAATTGGAGATGATATTTCTCAAACATCACCATCAAAAACTTTTGTGTTTTTTGTCAGAAAAAATAAGAAGGAAGACATGTTTTGTGTGCACTAAAAGTACATTATCATATTGCAAAAAGTACATTTTGCAAAAAGTGAAATTCAGCACTAACACACTGAATTTCTGCAGTGTGTTAAGAAATTTCTGCAATTTGTTGTATATTTTTGTTGGTGCTGCAGGAAATAAAAGGAAAGTCAAAAATCTTTGTAAAACACTATTCTGTTACACTGTTAAATAAAATAACATTTTATTTAGATCGGAATGAATAAAATTTTTTTAAGCATTAATTTACTTTTTTTATATTTTTCAGGAGTAGATTGTCAGACCAATCTTATGAACAGTGTGTTTTGTAAATACTTTACAGAAAAAGTTATTTGAAAATTTATAAGTTGTTAAGTGCCATAATCATAATTGTTGTAGTTGACTTGACATGAATTACAAATCACTTTTAATTGACATAGCCATCCTAAAAACAGTGATAGCTTACTAGGGAAAGTGCGGGGTGATATGGTTCCTGTTTTATTCACTGAACCAAAAAATAAATGGTTGCATATCAGCACAATTAGCCTACCAAAGTATAGATAAAATTCAGCTATACTAGCAAACCTTCACTCTGTTCCTGCAGGGATTGGATGTCATTATTCTTAGAGAAAACAGTTCTGATTAGTGCTACTTTTACCTAAGTTAGTTTACATACATCATAGCTATAAGATAAACATGACAGCCAGTATGAAGCAACAAATTAATGTACCCCTTTCATTTGTGAAACAATGTTATATACATTGTTTCATTTTATACAAATGGAGCAGTAGTTAGAGAAAATCTTTGATCAATATTTATCGTGTTTTAGTCTAAAAAAAAAATAAATGTTCAGATTTTTCATGTGAGGAATCAAATTTTCAAAAAGCTCTGATCACTTTTTAAATGAAGGATGTAGCAAGAATTTGTAAATCAGTTACAAAACAGTAAGTTGTGGATGACATATCTGATCTGAAGATTAGGCTCCTACAGTACAAAATATGAGTTTGTGCACTATGTCTGTCGCATAGGCCAATACGTATATCTCTTATCACTGGTTGTCCATCTGTCACAAACATTTTTATGCAAATTAGAAAAAGTATTTATTTTAATTTGCAATGCAGTTGACTCCGGTTTATTGGGACACAACAGGACTGGAGCATTTTGGCCCACTTAAACAGCTGGCCCTAATAAACAACTTCGTAAATTGTAGCTTATATGTACTCTATTGCATTAAACATAATACCCATACACATTCTATATGCAAGTTCTACCAACATACACACGAGGTATGGTATAATGCAGTCGCAAAAATTTAATGTGAAAACCAAATTCTAAATTGGTTAATGTAGTTCAAATAACCTCTTCATGTAGCTTACTGTTAAAAATATGTATTGTACTGTTTAAGTAGGCTGCATGTAGTAACGAAACTAACTGAAAGGAAATGATTGATCATTATTTTTTAGTGCCTTCAGATCTCAAAATAAAATAAAATGTTTTTTGTGTCCAATGTTTAAATAAAATAGATAGCCATGTATACACAGCATAAAAGTCTCACCTGATTGTTCTCTTTGAAACAATTTGTTCAACCTGTACTGTCATTTTCGTTTTAATGATTTACAGTCATCAAAATTTGTACAGATTTTCTACTCCAATTGAGGGACTGCCGCCTTCCCTTCCATCCTGCATAAAAAACCATTGAGGTCCACAATAAATTTTTTTCATCTTGAATTACAACTTGTATTTCTGGTTCATTTTCAACATCATTGGTTTTATCCATTGTGCTCCATGTAGGCTGGCATTTTTCTATAACAGCGATGTCGTATTTCTTTATTTGTATGCATTCATTATTTTTGTCAATTTACATGAATTATAATTTATAAGTTGATAATTTTCAACTTGTTGCAGTGACATGTTACTGTCATGTCCCTGCATATTTTCTGGCTCTTCTTCTGGATTAGAAAAACCACATCGGGCAAAACAATTTTTTATTGTTGTTTTACTTCTCCCCCAGCTGTTGATTATGAACTGAATTGCTTGCAACAAGTTGACTCTTGCACTTACTTTTGTAGCTGTAGAGCTCGAATTCAGTAAATTTTCCTCTATTTCTAGAAGAAGAATGTGGTTCACCAACTTACATTGGTAAATAGACTTCATATTTTTTATAATTCCTATGTCTAATTGTTGGATGAGGCTTGTTGTATTTGACAGTAAAAATTCAATAGTAATGTTTTTTTAAACAGTTTGGTCGCAGATGAGCAGCACAATTGTCAATTAGAAGTATAGTGTTTCTTTCTGCAAATTTTTTCTGCAACTCAACATCCTGATTGCTAAGTCATTCTGAAACGATTGCATTTGTCATCTAAGCGTTTTTATTAGAAATGTAATGTACCAGCAAACTGTTCATTCTAGGCCATTTAAAACAACAAGGCTTGGCAGCCTTCCCAATTATGAGTTTTCATTTGTCACTTCCCAACATATTAGCACAACAAAGCACAGTAACATTGTCCGTAGATTTTTGAATCCAGACAACACTTCATGTTTGTAGCACAAGGACCAATCCGGTGTAGCACGATAATACAGTCTCATTTAATCGGTGTTGTAAATGACAATGGCAGAAAAATTCTGAAGAATTTCAGGGAGTTTGATAGATTTCTATGAAGCAGCATTTTCTGTATCAGCACTCAGTTTTTTACCATGAGCTTCATATATTTTATCTGATTTCTCATTTTCCAACAAGATAACAAGCCTTCCACTGCTTTAAATTTGTTATGATTAAACTTTTTAGCAAAAACTTGTGCCTCGTCTTTAAGCTTTAGACCATTGACACTAACACCTTGCAAAGTTGGAGTGGTGAATTTTCTGAGATGTTCCATGATTTTTTTAAATCCATTCTTGGTGTATTTTATCTTCTTAGAGTACAATACGAGCTATCGTACTTTTCAGTACACCAGTTATAGTATATGCTGGCTTAGGTTAGGTAGATACATTTTTATTTTGTCAAGAAGCTTTATTCGTTCACCCAATGTCATATCTTACACAAAATTTTAATTCACATTCTAATTAACTGTTAACAGGAGATTAACAACAAAAATTGACACAGTTTAAAAACATTGATACAGGCCTATGCATAAAAATGTCAGCAAAATTTGTGATACAACTGGAAATAAAAAATCAAAAACTATAACTTCAGATAACAAAACAGCTGGACAGTAACAAAAATGAGAGTTATCGTACACTCTTTGTTGGTAAAATTAAATTATTCACACTTGTGAAATAAAAAAAAAACTAAAGAGAAGCATGGAAATATAAAGTTCAATGTACACTATATGAAAGACAAGTGGCAAACCATAAATTGCAAAGGAGCTAGTCGTTTGAGATGGGCATGACTCACTGAAATTCTTAGAAACCGTAATTTAGAATGGATTTGTTAAACATCGATCACATCACAGGTGATGTCATGTACTATGACAAACTCCTTTATTATGATTAATTATGTTTGTTATTATGATTATCATTTGATTAATTATTTATTATTTGTTATGATTAATGGAAAGAAGCATCATTACTGCAGTTTATCTGTTAAAATGTATACTGCCTCTATCTCGCACCATTATCTAGCCACATAATTCTCAGAACCACAAAATTTGTTGTTCACCACTGGCCATATTTGTTTTTAATTAGAAATATACATCAGATATTGGCCCAAATAAGCGGTGTTATCAACCAAATAAATGAAATACTTATCTGTGTAAAATCTTATTTCGTTTTTGTTGTTTAAAGAACTGTCCCTAAAAACCGGCTGTTCCAATTAACCAGTGGTATATGGAATCTACTGTATTATTTTTTATTACTTGATTTTTACTTCTCTTTTAAGGAGGTAAATTAGTTGAGGTAATTTTTAATCAATTTGAATAAAGGATTCTTCAATAAGTAAAGGAAGGAGGTTGTCATTTTTTTACATTCTAACCTTGTTCTTCAACAGCCTGATTTCAATGATTCTTTTGTTATTTTGTAGAGGAAATACTCTATTTATTTGATGAGCCTGTTGTAAGTTTTCCAAAAAAACTTTAAATGAGGACTTTCTCAATGAAAAATGAAATTAAATGCACTGATGATTTGAATGATTTTTGATACTTTTTTGTATCTTTGTTTCTTTTTCATTTCGGTGGAATTTTCTTAGCTGTATCTAGATTTTAAATGAAATCAAAATTAACATTGCAAAATAAGCTACAACAAAACAGACTTCAAAAAACTCCACTAAAAATTAAAAATACACTTTCTGATCCTGTCTAAATTTTGATTTTTTTTTTTGTCTGCTCTTAATAATTGTTACAAAATTGGTTTTGTTTTTAATAAAAAATTGTGATTTGTTTTTATTTGATGCTGATTGAAGTAAATGTTGAATAAGAATTGAAAAATTATTCTTTATCTTTTAGTGCAGTTTTTTAAAGTTGGTTTTATTTATTTATATTTTTACAAGTTTTTCTATTTGTTTCATCAAAGAAGGTTTGTATGTAGTGGTTTATATATTGGTGACACCAGATATATTGACCACAGTCGTTGTTGCTAATGATATAGTGAATGTACTTAATAAGTCTCAGGATTTTTACTTTACTAATCTTTTTTTTAACATTTAGAGAACTGTAGTGGTCCTGTTGAAAATGAAAATATTGAAGATAAAATTTCTGAATTGGCTGCCTTGAAGGAGCAATCGAATAGAATGCATACTGCTTTATCAAACATTACAGCATCACATCTCACTTCAAGTTCATCATCATCAATTAATGCTGCTAATCTGCATAATAATTCACAGGTAAATTTAAATTATGTACTTATTTTATCAGTTTATTCATATTTTATGTCGCCCGCTATGTTATCTGATAGCTTTTGTGATTATTATATGAATACTCCTTTTACTTACTTGGAAATCACTTATGGCTTTCTATTTCTTCCTGAAATTAACAAGTACTGTAAAAGAATGTATGCATGTTGTAAATAGGGCATATTAATCATGATTTTCATCATCAGGAAAGTAAAAGTTGCAGTTAGACTTTATAATATGTACGGTTACAGAGAAATAAACAAATTTTAAAATGAAATATTATAAAATAAATTCATTCATGATATTTGAAAGAAAAATATGTGCAATTTATGAGTTATGTAGACTAAAATTTGTATATTTTGATGACATTGCAAATGATCATCTCTGAGCAGACATAGTAACATCATGCTTTCTCATAGTAAAATTTTCCATGATTAGGATAACATTTCAACAGAAATTTTTGTAATTTATTTTTAAATGTTGGTTTTTACGTTCTTATTAATAGCAGCTCAACTTTAAATTTTATTTAAATCCAAGAAAAGAAATCTCTCATGGTTGAGTCAAAGTTATTCAAGGTCAAGGACTATCATCATTCTTGGAAATAATTAAGTAAACAAATATCTGTTCATCAGCTGCCAATAGTATTCTCGCTGTTTATTACATTGACCTATTTTATTAAAACTGAGTACCGTAATTCCCTTAAAAAATTTCATAAGTTTGTAAGTAATTTGGATCATGGTAACATAGTGAGCAGATATGAAAGAAGTCAAAAATTCGGTTACTGAAAATGTAAACATTTATGTAGTGTTAAATGCGAATTTATCAGTTACAACTCTGACATGACTAATTTTTTTTTTGTTTATGCAGGTAATTTGTAACATAGTGAAATAAAGTATACTTATACAGTATGTATAGTACTGTACAGTATACATATTCTATTTTACATCGTAGGAAAATTTAGTACTGTACTTTACATATAGCATTAAATGGATATACGTATTTTTAGGTAGATTTTATAAGATTCAGTACATAATATTATACTTGTACTGATAATATTCAGTACAGTAACAAAATGACTTATAATTTGTTTTATGCCTTGACATTTGATGATACAAGAAATATGGGTGGCAGCAGATTTGTGCAGCTGGTGAGAAGTATCCACATTGTTTTCAGACTTAGGTATAACAGTGAATATAGCAGCAAACAGAAAAATTTTCATATAATCATTACAAAAAAAAGTTTCCTTATTGTTTAATAAATTGATTATCGTAAGATAAAATATAGTTCAGTAATACTAATTATAAATACAAAATAATTAAAATAGATTCTTAAGTAGGAAAATATAAAATAGTTTATAGTATAAAATTCATATTAAAATTGAACAATTTACAATACCTTCTGCATTTCATTGGCTCTCCCTATGAATTTAAAAAGTTTTTGGGATGATCATCTTCCAAGTTCAAAATTAGCTTAGTTTACTGAGGTATACAGATGTTATTGAATGAATGAAACATTAGATTAGAAAACAGATTGAATAAATTAATTTTATTTTATTTTTATTTCAATTAAAAAATAAATTAAATTGAATTTAATTCAGATTTTACTTGATTTTATTTTATTCAATTTATTTAATTTTAATTAAATAAATTGAATGAATGAACTGTGAAATCTCACTCCAAAGTGTGTCATTACTGTAGACCTATTCAACTAAAGTTAGTACATTTTTCTTGAGTAGAATGTTATTTCTGATCAGCTTTTCTTGTATTTGTTATCTTATATGGGTTATTAGAAGTTGTGTTGTGCATACATAAAACACTGGCTGAAATGGTTTTCTCTGTTTCTTATTATTTTATTTGTTGAAAGGAATTTGGAAGCTTTGAAGAGGAGGATGAAGATGACAAAGGAGAAGAAATAATTCACTCAAAGATTAAACAAGACAACAGAACACAGGTCATATCCCATGGTCATCAGCAGCAGTCTGCTGTTAATATGGCAATGGCAAGCCGTGCTACCTCTGTTGCATCGGATAGTAATAGTGCTGGTGTATCATCAAATATTACTGCTCAACAGTTGCATACTAAATCATTGTTAGTGCATTGTTTTAATTGCTTGTCTTATATCCCCATACCTATTTAAAAACATAGATAAATTAATACATTTTTTTTAATACATTGCCTCAAAGCAGGCAATGTGTTATTCCAACTTATTAGAATAATCTGTTATTATAAATATAATCTATTATTTCAATTTCATTGGAATATTAGAAATACTTAAGTAGTAAATTGATGGTTGTTCAGCTATATTATTTTCAGGTACAGGTATATTAGTTTTTCACTGATTGATCGGGAAGTTTTAATCATTTTTATGATTTCATTTGCTGTAAATAGGTTAAAGATTTTTATTATAACTCCAGAGTTTGGGTATGTTTGTTCCTTTGGATTAATATCAACATTAAAGTCATCCAAAAGAAAAATATATTTGTATTTATGAGTTTTTTCTTATAAAATCATAGATAAATTATTTGTATAGATATCATAGATACCTAATGGAGGTTGATTTAAACCAAAAATAACATATTGGTGTTTTCTCTGCTTAATTGTTGAAACTGAATGTATACCCTGAAAAATTCTACTTAATTCTCTATTTTGCTTAGTTCCTGCCCCATTTACTATCCATTAAATTTAATTACATTCATACCTATTTTGTCATCTGAATTTTGTTTTTCTTGGTTTATATTTTAGCTTTTTAAAAGTTTGTCTTTTTTCCTTGTACAGTACAAATTTTAAATCTACATAAAGCACTTTCTGGTTCAGCTTCAAGATCAAAATTTGCCATAGATAAAGATCAGATATAGTTGAATACATTTATAATAAAATATTTGATATTAAAGAAATATATTACATAAATTAAAGACATTGCATCCCTTAATTTCATATCCCTCATCATATGATTTCTTATTTATAGAACTGTCTATACTGACTAGCTAATTTTACTCACTAGAATTTACTTTGTAAAACTACTCGCAATTAAATTTAAAAAATGTCTTCAGAAAATTTAATCGTAAAATAGACGTGCTAAATTATTAAATGAAATGACAAGTTTAAGCCAGGTAGATTTCTAAATACAGATTAGGTTTGACTAACTTACCATAGCAAATACAAACATTACCTGTATTGTGTATATTGTTTTAGTAATTCTATTGAACTTAGGTTTATTGACCTTGTACATGGACAAGCTCTTCAACTGTAGTACAGTTTCGATTTTTACTATTAAAATTAATGTTATTGTATTAGAAAACATTCGTAAAAATATTTTAATAAATTTAAAATTATAAAAGAATATTTGATTTTGGCTCCTTATCATTAGTAAAGCAATGAATTTTCTCAATCACTGTTAATAAATTTCCCCAAATGTATAGTGTATCTTTAATGGGAGGCTGTAGTTTTGGAAGAAAATAAGATCAGTTACTTTTGTAACAGAATCTTTTATGTATGTTTACTTTAATACTAATATTTGTCTCTTCTCATTATTGGTGAGTATGATATGAGATATATCCAGAAAGTAGTTCCATTTCTAAATATTACTGCTGCAGTGCTTCGATTATGATTCTGCACGTGTGTTCTAAGCCTATGCCATTCTTATTCAGTAGTGTGTCTGTTCACTTCTTAGTGTGTATTATAACGTTTAAGAAAATTGAGAAACCCACTGTGTGTGAAATTACAATATTAATTATAATATTATAAATATTAAATATATGAGATAATAATATTTATCTTATCTGTGATCTTTTTCTTGACTGCAAAGATTATTAAATCGGTTGAAATTCACCATCAGATTTGCCGCGTTAATGGAGAAAATGCAGTGAGTGATTCCATGTTATGGAGATGAGTGGGATGTGATTTGATGCATACAATTGATGACAAGATTAAAGAGAACAGATGATTCACCAAGTACCTTTTTTCATGCATTTTCCAGTAATTTCACATTTGCTTTTACATAAAATGTCTGAGAAATTGAATTGTTAAAAATTGTGTGCATGCTGGTTGCCTAAGATGTTTATGGAAAATCACAAAATGAAATGGTTGAATAGCGCATTTGAATTTTTGACTCTGTACAGAGAACAGGCATCAACTTCTTCAGCCATATATCATTAGGGATGAGACATGGGCATCACAAGTAATGCCTGATATGAAATGATAATTTGTGAAATGGTGATACCCTCTGTCACCCAGAAAGACAAAATGTAAGCTATAATGTTTTCCACCTGCAAAATCATGTGTCTAAATAGTGATGTTGTTGTGAAAAGCCAAAATAATTGCATCGTGTAATCCAGAATAGGCAATGTGGCTTGCTTACCCAGGACGTTGTGTTGATTCATGGCAAAACTCGACACACTGCCACCACAATGTGGGTTTTATGAGTTTGTTCTTGATCTTTTTAATAGCTACTTGGAACTTACTTTCTGGATAACCTATCATATAATGGTGTATTTTTCAATTTTACATACTAATTTCTTTTTTTATCTATTGTATCTTTGTAAAAATTTGTCTTCATTGTTTTTAGGAAGTTGCATGAAGCTAAGGCCAGGTTACACCATTTACAAGAGCTTCTTAATTTAGTGGAATAATTTAGAGAAGCAGGTAAACCAGTTCCACAGAAAATATTATTACTGCTTAGTTCATCAAATGGGCCTTTATCAGGAGATGACAATTTGGACTTGTAAGTGCACATTGTTTTTAATTTTACTCCAGATCTTTATTAAAATGATAATAAATTTCATGAATAATCGTGGGAAAAGTTACACTATAAGAAAATCATTTCATAGGGTATATTTATAAAATTGAAAAACAGTTGAGCGTTATGGGAAGCAACTTTTAACAGCAGCTTATATGAATCTGTTTATTGTTTGGAATTATTTTTTTAGATTCATTACTATCAAAGCAGTTCAGTGTTTAGTTCTGTAATGTAATTTGTATATTTAACAATTATTTTTATCACCACTTTAAATTTAGAAATTCAAGGATTTTTATTGATGCAGTTTACCAAAAATTCTGTATTTACTATTTGTCTATTTTTAATATGGACAAAGTTCTAAGTCTAGATTTTACTAATTTTCACTTAAATTTGTGAAAACTCCTGGGCAAAACTGTTTACTAACTTGGTTAGAGTCGGCCATTCCTTATTTTTTATTTCTTTTTTCTCTAATAATTGCCTCAGTAAATGTGTCAACTAACAATCTGATTCCATCTGTGATGGTATGCTGACACCTTCAGTACTGATGGCAATTCATCCGCTTCATCTTTTAAAAATAATTCTTCATTTGGGTTTAGGCAACTGTGGGATTGTACTTTCCTATCTGGATTTGCACAAATGCTCAAACTAGTGTCTGAGGTACTTATCAGGTAAACAGGCCTTCCACTCTTCCTAAGATGTATGTCAAAGTCTGTGACATATATAAAATGAAAAAAAAAACAACATGTATTTTCATTAGTTTTAGGGTTTCTATTTGCTGAAAAATTTGAATGAAAGTATTTTTGTGTTTTAAAGTATTATAAGACAGTTTACACTTAACTGTGGTTTTATTTTGAAAATTAGTAAGTAAATGAACTTTCCTTTAAACAATTATTGCTTAATTTTACAAATAACTATTGTTATAATTTTTTGTTATACTGATCATAACGTCTTTTTGCCAAAAGCATACTGTCTGTTCGGTTATTCATATTGTGTGGAAAATGTGTAATGAAAATTTATATAGGAAAGTTGACAGAATTTCTAAAAAAAGATAATGTTTGTTAGTAATGAAAGATTATGTTGATGTTTTTAAGTTAATATTTTGTTGTTCTCAGAAGCTCTTGTAGGTTGTAATAAGTGTTAAAAAAGTAAATAAAACTTAAGTACTATTAAATTAAAATTTGATGATTGTCCTCTTTTTATTTTCATTTGTATTTTTTAAGATTATTTTTATACTTAACATCTAGAAAACTTTCATAAACGCCTTATAGTCTTGAAATCATCAGAAATTAAAATTTAAAGAAAAAATCATCCAGTTGGAAAAAGAGCAGGTGTAGATGATCTAGAACTTCCCCTTCCTTATGATTTTTTTTTTACAAAGTGTTTTTGTGTTTCTTCTCATGTAGAAGACTGATTTTATTAGTTTTTCTGCAGTGTGTAATTCTCCTCCTATCAATATTACTTAAATGCCAACTAGTAAATAATGTGAAGTCCTGTGAATGGAAGTAAACTACTTTTAAAAAAAAAATAAACTAATTTAAAAAACTGCATCAAAAATAAAGAAATAGGAATTGGAAGGTGTTTAATTTTTAAATACTTAGTGCTGTCTTTGACGTTGGTTTTATTACGGCTTAAAAAGTTTGTTTTTTGCTAAAATTATTTTTAACAAAAACCCAACTTACTGCTTAGATGTGTAATTTATCTGATCCAGTTGTTGAATTTCTGTTTTTTTTTTTTTTTGTGCCATAATTTATTCATCTATGACTAACTTATTGTATTCTCATTGCTGATTATTTTGTGTAAGTTTTCCAGAGTATGACGTGAATCTTTATTATTAATTTTTATATTGATGTACAGTAAATATTGTTTATAGTGACCTCTAAGGGGCCGACGATTTTAATTCATTGTAACCGATAGTCACAGTAACTGATGTTTAGGTAGCTTTTTTGTGGTACTACTTTAATATGCCATCTACACGGGTATTGTAATACATTAAAATAATAATGTTTAAAAATAATAATAATTTATTTCTGTAATAGAATAATATAAAAGAAACAGAAGTATGCAATAATAAATACAAATACGGTAGAGTAAAATAAGATGGAAAAAAAATTGTAAAAATTACTTTTTCTGCAAAAAGTCTGTTATTTTGCTTTGTTTTGAACATTTCGTGTTGTAATACAGTTTATGAAGGTTCTTTTCTAAATCAAAAGAAACACTCTTTGTTTCTTAATTAATAATTTCTGTAAAACTGAGAAACTGGCAAATGGTTTTCATTGCCGCTAAAACTTCTGTAAGATTTGGCAGGTTGATGTCTTCATCGTTGTTGCTATTGTTACCTTCATTGTCATTACCTATGTCCCCATCTATTTCACTAGTACTGAAGCCACTACATCATCTGTTACAGTTTCATGTGTTTTTAAATCTTTGTCAACCTCTTGATAATCTTCAAGCAATGCATTTGCCAACGATTGGTTTTGCAGACTATTGCTCTATTCCACTAAAGATTCTTCTTTGCATGTGATGTCAGTAACTTCGCCAGCCTGTGGTAAAAATCCTGCATGTCGAAAGCGATTTTTTTACAGTCAGCGGAGAAACCTCATTCCATGATCTTTCTAATGTAATTATAGCATCCAGAATAATTATTTTGTGTTTCCATTTTTTGATCTAAATCGTGTATCATTTGTAAAATTAGGTGTTTTTTGTAGTGACTTAATCATGCTGACTTTTCATGCCTTGATCTAGGGACGTTAAGGTTGCTTTTGTTTTTGGTAGTAAGACACTAACTTTATACACAGAAGATTTTCAATGTGTGGATAAGCCAGACAGCCTATAACCAGAATTTTTTTGTCAGTTCCAGTCATATTTGTAGCAGTTAGTATTGCTAGTCTTTCTTTTGATAAGTTTCCCCCAAACACATTTCGCCTTTAAACTGAATGGTTCTTTGTGCCGTCAGTTTAAAAAAAGACCGGATTTATCAGCATACAGATTTTTTCACCTGAATAGTGCTCTTTAATTTTGGCCAAATAGTTTCTAGCCATTTTTCTGACACACCGGTTGGAGCTGCTGCGGCCTCGCCGGTTATTCTCCCTTACACAATATCTTGATACTGATGGAACTATTGTATCCAAGCTGAAATTATTTCACATGGCTTACCCAATTTTTCAGAAAAATCTTTCACCTTAGTTTGCAGTATAGGGCTGCTAATAGGGATATCACTAATCACTAGCCCTCTGGTATTTAAACCATTTTAACAGCGCTTGGTCTGCATCATTATGTTGACAAGGCCATAATTTTTTTTGATTTCATAGAATTTGTTTAAAACTTTTCTTAATTTTTTCACAGTTCTGCCACATCGATATTGTCTTATGTCCTATGCCTAATTTTTGGGCAATGTCTTTATTAGTTTCACCATTCTCTAATCACCAGATAATGTCCTCTATTGCAAATGTTTTTCACGAAGTCATAATTAAATTATTATTAAATGAATTACACAGGATACGTAAAGTAAAATACTGTACCCACACGATATGATATGCTCACAGCAAAAGATTAATAACTGAATACGGGTGCTTCAATTTACAATAATCTGGTACAGGAAGAAGATAAGAAAAACAAGAACTAAAACTACATTTGCAGATAAAAAGGAAAAGATGACTCATTTTAACCAAAAATACTTTCTTTACAGAAATATTTCTGTAGCTACAATGTTGTTATACTATGTTACTTCCATCCGTCATTATAAGCAATAAAATGTTGCATTGAAGTAGAAAAAGTAAGTCATAATAACCGATTTGTCTCTGTAACCGGTGTAATTATAAACAATATACATACAGCATTTATGAATTAACAGTATACCAAACAAACCGACAAAGTTTTGGTCACTGTATCTGATATGTCATTGTATCAGATGTCTGTAAAGGATACTATATTTTGTATTTTAAGAATAGTGTAATATTTAATATTATCGCACAATTGAATTTTTATTTATCAAACAAAATGCTCCAACATATCAGTAGAAAACATGTTTTCTGCTGGTCTTGTGGACATAAAATATTTTACTCCTTTTTCTTGGTGCTTAATTTTTATCATATAAGCTCAAGTTTGTATATATATAGAAATATAGAATGGGGAAATTGAGGTATATAAAAAATGCTATATCTAACTGGGATTCAAAAGTGGGATCTTTCAGATGAAAGATGTTATCTCTCTCGTCATGGAGGCTGGCATTTTGTTACCACTGTTTATTTTATAAACATCTGTACTGTTATACTTATTTTTATTTATTTTATTTTTTAATTCTGTTATCTGATAATTTGGTAACTTATTAGAACATTAAAAAAAAATGACAGTGGTTATCTCGTAAATATGGTTGTTGGATTTAGTAAATTTATATCTTTAATGTTGAAATTGTGTTCACTACATATATAAATTTTTTTTAATTAATCCATTTTTATCATCAAATTTTTATTTTATCAACTTCTTTATGTCCCAACTAATCTTGTGGGTGGATGTATGAGATGTAAGAGGCATTCTGTGGGAGTAATAGTATTCACTATATAATCAGTCCCTGTGATAAATAGCATGAAGAGGTTAGTCGTAGAACTGAATTCTGCATTTTGGTGGGCTTGGAATGCCATTGTGCAACATTGATACATATTGATGTATGTAACACACAATATAGTCTAAGACTTTAAATTATTAATCATACTATAAAAATTAGAAAATGTTTTGATAATATTGATATATTGATCTTTCACTAATTCTTATTATTGTTAATAATGGTTTCCTGCTAACAGTTTTAGCTTATGATTTTATGGAAAAAATACTTTTTTTAATTTTATGGAAAATTATATTTATAATTTTATGTATAAAATTTTAATATTATTAATATTAAAAAGATTTGTAGATTTATTGTTTTCTGTTTCTTGTGTGTTTTGTGTATTTTGAAAAAATTGTTCAGTTGATTATTTTATTACTTTTACAAATTATGTGTATATTATAAATACTAAAATTTCACCACTACATCTGATCCAACATTTTTATTTAGTATGCATTTAAAAATAATGTGCGTAATATTAAAAATCACTACATACGTCTTCCGATTACTACACTAAGAAGAACCCATTGGACCTTTCTTTCCATAACAATGTATCATGGAATGTAAAATAATTTTGATTTGAACAATGTAGTGTTATTGCTTGATTAATGATGATTTATTGGTTTATACTGTTATAGTCAAGTAATTTTTGTACAAGTTTTATATTTCCTTGTTAAATTTCTTTAATGTTGCACAAAATAAAATAGTTGTATTTCCTAATTGTATTTCTTTTAAATTTTCTACTAACTTTTTGATCTCGTGGAGTATATTTTCTACTTTATCTTTGCAGTTATTTAATGGCTTTAGTTCAGAATTTTAATTTATGAGGTCAAATTATAGTTTATTAATTCTTTTTTTTTTAATTTATTTACTTGCACATATTATGTTTTGTATATTTTAATAATAGGAATATTATCTGCTTTTTTAATGGGTCTATTGAATAAAAAATTTTTTTTAATTTTTTTTATTTCTTTCTATAAATGTATTAGTTTAATTGTATATTATTATTTAATTATTAACATGTGATTGTAAAAAATATCTTTTTATAAATAATATTCAATAATAACAATGAAACAACAAAAAAATATGAAAAAAAAATCAGAAGTTATTAGTGAAATAAATTTTATGTACTTTTAAAAATGTGCATATGTAATTTAATTGGCATTATTACATGTGTGCATGCGCGCATACACACGTGTGTATAATAGATTTGGTGAAATATCTGATTATTTAATATTAATTGAAAATTATAATTTAGAATTGTATTATCTTTGGATATTCTAGTTAAATTTCTGTTCAATTTTATTTAATTATTCTGGAATTTCTGTTTAATTTATCTACATTGAAGTTAACTACAGAGTGACTGAAAAATAGACCCTCACAAGAACAACATATATACTGAGGCATACATGCCTGATCTTTAATAAATTGCAAAAAATTCTTATTTTTAGTTTATTAATCCTCTGATTTTGTTGGTCAGTATTTTCCCTAAGATGAAGTTTATCATTATTTCGTTTAGTTGTTATTTGTTGCCAGTCACTATCGCTCTTTGGTTTGATATAACTCTTCTGATCCTAATTTATGTATACATTCTCTAGTTTTCAAATTTTCTCTCATTTTATATTCTTCATCCTCTTAATCGTTCTATTTTTTCCTTGGTGTAACATTTTCTTCCTCTTTATATTTATCATCTCTTAATGTTTTTATTTTTTTTGTTCGCAACATTTTCTTCCTTTTTTTTAATTTAAATATTTTGATTTATTAATAATATAATTCTTAACCTCTGATTGTAAAAAAAAAAACTTTTACAATAAATAATAATTCAGTAATAATAAAAAGAAAATATGAAGAAAATTCAGAAGTTATTAGTGAAATAACATTTTATGTACTTTTAAAAATGTGTATATATAATTTAATTTAATAGGTGTACAAGGAAGTCATGTGGTGTCCACATCAGATTATTATTTTTTTTTTAATAAAAGGGAAATAAACTGTTATAGTTAATACTACGTAAAAATAATGTTGTTTGTTTATTTTAAAGTTTGGAAACCATAGTTGTTACTAATTTACACATGTATTCTGTATAATTCTGTATAGTTTTTTAAAGTCTATATTTTTTTTGTACAAGTCATCAATTACAGGTTAAAAAGTCTTTTTTTGTATATATAAAACACTTCCTTTATAATTGTATTATTTACTTTGATTTTTAAGTAAGGAGATAACTTTTTTAAACATTTTTTAATGAATTCAACATTAATTTAATGTTGAATTTGTGTTATTGTGTTATTTTTAATTCTTTATCTTATTATACATACATACATATAGACTCGTTACTCTGTACTATTATACAAATATAAATAAATAATTTGATCCACCAAGTACAGAATAAAATTAAATTAGGTAGGATGACACTTAACCTTATATCATTGTATATTCACAAGAGTACTTTCATGGTTTTCTCCTATCTTCAGTTGATATAATATTTTTATTGTCATGTAAAATTACATACACACCATTAACAAAATCAATTCTTGATATATACAATAAAACAGAATTTGCTAAAACTTTAGATATAAAATTAAAAAAAAATTGAAAGTTAAAGTTACAAATTCCATTCATAAAAATATGTCGTCAAATGATAAAAATATTAATTAAAAGTTAAAATGATAAATGTGTTAAAAAGAATGAATTTGTGTGTGTGTGTGATTTAGGTAGCTAATATTATATTACTGTCAAATTCATTTTTGTTAACTTTTAATTAATATTTTTATTATTTGACTACATATTTTTATGTATGGAATTTTAACTTTTAATTTTGATTTTAAAGTTTATATCTAAAGTTTTAGCAAATTCTGTTTTATTGTATTTATCAAGAATTTATTTTGTTATTGGTTGTATTTATAATATGTAACTTTACGTGAATAATAAAAAGATTGTATCAACTGTAAATGTGAAAAATTGTGAAAGTACTCTTTATGTACAATGTATAATGATTATGTAATTATGTGATTATAATGATTATGATTCTGTGTAATGATATAAGGTAAATGTCATCCTACGTAATTTAATTTTATTCTGTACTTGATGGATCAAGTTTAATAATAAGTTTTATTAGTTGTGTTTAGTTTCTTGTAGACGATAAGCAAAAATGTATAAAATATATTTATTACATCTTTTGAATTAAAAGTGAGGTCTAGTTATAAAGTTTTGGAATATTTATAAATTTTTGTAACATCCTACTCAGAGTGAAGCCTATCTTTAATGTATTTCTTTCATAGGCGATGCTCTGATTTCAATTTGTCACCCCTGGAAGGAGTCTTTGTAGGCATTTTTCAGTATAGCATTTGTTTATTTGCAATTTTTTTTTATCCCAAATCATCATCCTTTTAAAGGGGATTTCAGTTTAAAGAATAAGCAAGGTCTGGTGAATCCTGGTCAGGTAATTGGGTTTCTGAGGAAGCATAGTTGTCTTAGTTTTGGCTGGAAATCAAGGCTGGTGAGTGAGCTAGCATTCAAACATATATGCAATATGTATTGTATTTTTTAATTTTTTTTCTTCATAAGATATGACAAGATCCTATTAATTTGTTGCAATCTTCTGCTAATTCTGAACTATCCACTAACTAGGAATGCATGATTTCATGATTATATGAAGTGTGAGGATTATTTACATGATGTTAAGGCACCAGATGTGGATGATTATCTGTTGATTGACAACTATCCTCAGTTCTCCTCAGCCATTTACAATAACACACACTGACCTTCATATAAATATTACCTCATAAATATCACCCATCTTAATGCCCAAAACATTTTTTACATGTACTTGAACAGCTGTAATTCAATAAATATCTGCTGTAGAATGATGAAACTGGTGACAGATTAGGCTTGAAGTAATTCACTTTGCCAAACCACTTATAAGCAATCGTAACAATTCATGTTGATGGATTACTGAAAAAGTTCAAGAATGATTTGTGTAGTTTTTATAAAGTCTAATTTTTCAAAATTAAAGAAAAATATTTTGGGAAATTCAGTTTTGAAATTTTAACTCTCATATTAAAACCATTTAGGATTTCTTTTAGAGTGATTTTGAATTTTTGTAAACTTTCTAATCTATTGGTTTAATAAGAAATCTAACATTGGTTTAATATGAAGTCTGTTCAACCAATAATTCTAAAATTGTAGCCGATAATATAAATGGAAAAAATCTTGAGATTTTAAAAATAATTTTATTAATATTTCTTGAGGTGCTAAAAGTTATGTGTAGATACTTAATATTCCACTCCATAATTAACATGATAAAACTTTTTAATAATTATATAAACACTTTTTTCACTTCAGTATTTTAGGAAATAAGTGTAAATAATTATATTTGCATGAATGGAGAAATTGCTGATTCTCTTCTTTTTTTTATATAACTAGAAAGCTGAAATTCAACACAGTTATTATCATCATTAGTTTATCAATTCATAAGGGAATAAATTAAGTAGGAGGAGGATTGAAAAAGGTTCTGAGATTGGAAGAGCTTGAATCTTGATATAGTGATGGTTTTTCCATAGTGTACTTTATTTTGAAGGTTTTGCCCCACTTTTCCTAGGGGGATGAAAAGGGATGTAAACTAACAAACAAGGAAACCCTTACATTACTTACTTTTTATTAGTTCTCCCTTTTTCTAAGTAGCTAGAAAAGTAAAATATTATAAAATTGTAGCCAATATATAACTGCAAAAAAATCTTAAGATTTTAAAAATAAATTTTATTAAAATTTCTTGAGGTGCTAAAAATTATGTGTGGATACTTAATATTCTACTCCATAATTAACATGATAAAACTTTTTCAAAATTATATAAACACACAAGTTATTCCAAAGGGGTCTTCAGTACGAGAGAGTTATTTTAAATAATAATCGCATAATTAAATAATGGTTAAAAAAGATATGCAGAGATCAGAACTGGAAACTTGGAAAACTGATGTGGGTGTTCATGTACATCAAAGCTCCTTTCAAAAAAGTGTATTTTATCTTTTTTTCCTAACGTGTGTAAAGATCTGAAGACCAATTTTCCATACAGTATACATCGCTTCAGTTAAAATGATACTGATGTCATATATAATTACTCCACTAACCTCAAGCTAATATTTACTCCAAGTTTGGGAATTTTCCTTAGAAACAAACCTAAAAGAGTTAAATTGCGTAGTTTTATCTCCTGACCTCCTTATCTCTTCTGTACCTGTTTTGATAGAAGCTTGAAATTGATCATAGATAATAAAATTAATATTCTATCAAATATCTCAGGTTTTCCATATGAACAACCCTGAAAAGCATGAAGCAGAATTGGAGTGCATTTCATCCCCTTACAAATTTTTTTATCCAGTTGTAATAAAAACTAAAATTTATTTTTGAAAGTAACTTTAATAAACTGAAAAAAAATTAGGTTTTCCTTTTTATTCCCCGTAAAAAGGGTCTTTGTTAATCACTTAGTAGAAAGTCCAAATGTTCTTTCATTAATCAGCAAGTGTATTAATTTTATTTTTGGAGGAACATTTAAATTATTTAGATTTTAAAATCCTAAAAATGATTCTTATTGAGGTAGTGTGTGAAAAAGTAAAACCAGGTTTGGCTAGTCTTTAGTGAACTGTAAGCTTCTCTCATGTAGCGAACAAAAGATGAATGAGTTATCATTCATCTTTACTCATTCAAGGGAACATAAGATCCCTTCTCATTGAACTGAAATGGATTTCTTTCTTTTCTTAGAGTCTTAAAATGCAGTTGTGAAATAGATGAAAGTTCAGATGGTTTGAAACGCATGTAGATAAACTATACAGTGTAATTTTTAAACAGAAAGAGTAGTTAGAATAATGGTAAGTAATAATGCTTACATAAGTAAAATATATACCTGCCATAAGTGCATTAAACATAGAGGATTCATGATAATAATCATTTATATTGAGGAAGGATTAAATTTTAAAAGTTTAAAATTTGATACAGATGCTAACTAAAAAATTCTGACACCTTAATTCAAGATTTCAAACCATTTTTACAAGTATCAAAACTGGATAATGTTTCATATTTCCAGTTCATAGTCATAAATATTGGAAACATTTAACAAAAGCATCATGTGAAAGAATAAATACCTATTCATATATTCTGTTCACTGATAAAATTTCAGATTGACTTGATGAAAATTAAATACTGATGTGAAGCAAGTAAATGTGTGTGTGTGTGTTTCAAAAGGGCAATAAAAATAAACAAGAGCTGAAAAATTCATTTGTTACTCATATGAAGAATTGGAATTTTATCTAGTTTAATTGTAAAGAAAAAAATTATTTTTCAATCATTTTGAAAATTTCTTGTTAGTGCTAAAAATATGTACAAAATGTGTTATCTTATAGTAACCATAAATTTTAACATAATCATTATTAGTTTAATAGTTTTATGCAAAGCAGTTATAGCTTTAACACATTAATTCTCAAACTTTTTTAAATCGGCCATCACCTTCCTTGACTGGCCTGAACGTCTCCAATTTTTTGTGGGCCTTTTACCATCCCCCTTGAAGGCCTCCAGCACCCACAAGAGAGCGTTATCGCCCACTTTAAGAATAAATGCTTTAGC
This sequence comes from Lycorma delicatula, assembly GCF_047948215.1. NCBI lineage: Eukaryota > Metazoa > Arthropoda > Insecta > Hemiptera > Fulgoridae > Lycorma > Lycorma delicatula. Next base: position 63,076,581 of record NC_134466.1, read on the forward strand.
ATCTGATCTAAGATATTAGGTTCTGGTTTTTTTTCATTTTTATTGCACCCATTTTGTGTGATGAGCAAAGGGTGCTCCTAAATCTTCGCTTATTGTCAGACATTATTATACAAGTATTTTAGTGTGAGTAAATTGGCTTGTATTATTACTACATGTATTATAACAACTATTAAATATAATATTCTTTGTTATGCATGATGAAAGCCAAAAATATATTGATTATAGATGATCCAACTTGAGTCAGAAGTTGCTCATAAAAAAGACATGATCATTATCAAAAGTAACAGCCATTCTAAGCTTGATGGGGGGAAGTGCAGCATGAAATGGTTTCTGTTAACTTTCTTTTTGAGCCAAATGTATGGTTTAATATCGGCATAACCAAGCCCACAAAATTGCAGGTGATATACAGTTCAACAAGTGATACTTGCAGAACTCTGTTCATAACCACAGGGCCTGACTGCATAGTGGACATCATTACTTTAAAACAAAGAAACTTTGAATGGTGCCTCATTTAGTTCAGATCTTGTACATGGAATAGATTCATAAGAAAAACTGGGATAGATAGTGCAAAGCAGTACAAAGTAATGCATCCATTTTTTGTTGTGAAACAGTGCATTATATACACTACTTCAACTAAGTAGGAGAATTTTACAATAAATGGTAAAAGAATAATTTTTTACTTCATAAGTACCCATAAAATAAAATTTTAGATCAAACATGCAGTCAGTATTCTTGTAATTTATAATAAAAAGTTTATATATAAAATTAAGATAATAAACTCTGTTACTAATGTAAAAATAAAGTACATGCAATGAATAAAAATTATACTAAACATATTTAAACAAACTGAACATGAGCATCGTAAAAAATGAAATTAAATAAAAAGTAGTAGTAGAAAACCAATAATTACAGTTGCAATGATTATCAAAGAAACAATAGACATTACCACTTAAATATCAGCAATTTATAACAGTGTGATCAAAACATCTCTAAATTTCATTGGTGATAACAATGTATTAGCTAAAAAACTTTTATAATGTAGTATGGCAGTTTTGGATCTGAAAATGACAATTGGTTCAAAGCATTTATGCAGCTATTCACTAATTCAACCACTTTTACAATGATTTATTTAAATTTTAATATGACATTTTTTAATTATAAATAAATAGTGATTTTTAAATTAAATAATAGGTTAGACTAGTTGCATGATTTATCAAATGTGAAGCAAATAGTTTTTAATTAAACATACCTGAGAAAGTATATTTATTTTGCTATTATTTTAAAGTTTTAGTATTTTAAATTAATCCTAAGTAATTAATTCTTTTAATTAATTGCTCATGCTTAATGGTTGTGTATTATGAAGTGTTATAAATTAAAAAATGTAAAATGGCAAAAAGAGTGAGTGCTACAGGTTTTTAGAAGCATTTTAATCAGTTTATATTAGTAAAATATGTGCCTATGCTGCAGTTTTCATTTAAAAACTTTGGAACATTTACAGTGTGTTTATAAATTTTCTTGTGTTTACATACTGAAACAGGTTAATCAAAATATAAAAAATGTTTTGCCACATATTATGTACTTGCTGCATGAACTATAATATAAATATTTCTTATTTTTAAAAGTTTCATGTATATAAATGAACGTATGATTGACAGAAATAAAATTTGAATGAATATTATTGGAGCTATAAAAAACTGGAATTGATATAAAATTCATAGTTGAATTTTTGCTTAGATTATGTTATATTCTATTATTAATGTATTTGATTATGTCAAAGTTTTATTATTGTTATTTTGTACATTTATTTTTATTTAACACACAAGTTGTCTCATGAAGAACAACAACAGTTATTTCAGGATATGTACTGCATAAAAATAAAATAATAAATAGATTTTAAATAAAGAAGTTCATGTAAATAGATGTTTTGAAACTTTGCTTTTGAGTTATAAATAGCAAAAAATTTTGTCATAATTCCTGCTTCTGTTGCAAAGTGAAACTATTGAAATTCTTATTTACCCAAATTATTACAAAAAATTAATGGTTGTATATGTTTGTTGACATCACATGAAAAAATATATATGTCTTTCAGTTAAAATATATCTTTCAGTTTTTGAGAGAACTGTTGTCAAGCCCAAAAATTTAATAAAAAGCACACTTTTCAGGTCTGGTGTAACTTCTTTGTTAAATTTGCAGTAAATTTATAAAATTTTGTATATTAAATTAATAGAGTCTAATTCAGAGAAAATTGTAAATGTTCAATCAAGTAACAGCAGATAAAGGATTTAGCAATTTTTACTTGTTTAACAAAACATAGCAGAAACATTTTTTAATTTTGACTGACTCAAAGATCTTTTTTATATTGAAAAAAAGAATGTAAAAAAATAATTACTCAAAGTAAATAATTAAAACAATACATTACAGACATATAGCTAAGAATTATTCAAAATATTGATAGTCACTGCATACATAATTCACCGCTAATCATGTATATAAAAACATTTTTATCATGTATCTTTTATATAAATGTACTTGGGTTGTATAAAATTTCTTGGGTATTCTCTGTATTATATCTGGTTAGTTTCACATGCTTAATTCATTAACTTATTGTTCATACATTAAAGATTTCATGTTACCCCACAGGTCCAGTGTTGGTTAGGTGATCTTGCAATCAACTAAGATTGTTCGCTAATTTTTTAACTTAATATTGCCATTAAAATGGTACCTTATTTAATTGTTAACTCTTTTAATTTAAAAAAAAAATTCTACCAGATTTTTCAATAATTTAAAACATCATTCATTGGTTTGGTTTTTTAATATCGACAATATTTTACTATCAGACATGGTATGTTTAAGGTCTAAATTTCTTTTATGTATGACAGTGAACTTTACATGCATTGGTTTCCTCAGAATTAAATTCTCTACAAATCTTGTTAAGTAGTTTTATTTGTTAAAAAAGTATTTTTTTTTTTTTTTACTCATATTTTTTGTGTTTTACTCAATAGTTTTCTTGAAAACTACTGAAGATACAGTTCTAGGACCATTAAAAAAAAATTGCAGATAAAGTTAACTAATTAAAATCACTAATTTTGCACTTTAATTTGTAACCCAAGAATTTCATTGTAGCCTATCATTTTTACTTCTAGAACAGAAATCAGCTCAAATCTTTTGCTAATTATAACAAGGCATTTCTAGGCCTGTATGTCTATAGTATGAACATTTTTCTTATTTTCACTAATAGAACATATCCTGAAATAACTTCCTGGACGAAGTTGTTTCTTCATGAGACACCGTGTATGTATGTGTGTGTGTATATATATATATATGAATGTAATAAAACAACTTTACTTATAGACCTGTCAAAAAATCATTACATTATTATAAAATGCAGCTCTTTATTGGAGTAACAAAAAATCAAACTTTGCTAAATAAAATAAATATTTTTGAAAAAGAATATGTATATTTCAGGAACAGTATTCATTTGATGTCCAACATATGTTTATCAAAAAGACAGCACATTTAAAAATGCATTTTGTAAAGCAATACAGTCAAATTTATTAAGAGATGTGAAAAACTGATACTTCTCTCTGTGCTAATTGATTGAAACGGGTTAAACTGTTATTAAATATTTAAGAGGTAATTATTTTTCAATATATGAGGTTTGTTCAGAAACTTTATTTTTTAAATTTTTATTATTTTACTGATTATTGGTCCTTGTCTCCTTCAAATTATACTCCCCTTCCCTATTCACACACTTTTCCCAGCAGTGATTCTACTTCGCGAAGCAGTCCTTTAAAGCTTCATTTGAAATGGTCTTTAAGGTGCATGAGTTTGCTTTAATGTCATCAATAGTCTCGAAAATGGTGTCCTTTCATCACCGATTTTAATTACTGAAATAAGAAAAAATTGCAAGTAGGGAGGCTGAAGGAGGGCAGTTATCTGATTTTCGGCACAAAACTATGAATTTTCAAAGCTGAGTGTGTGGGGGCACATTGTTGTGGTGAAGGAAACCATGAGTTGTCTCACCACAACTCTGGTCTCTTTTTGCAAATTTGTTTACGTAACGATTGTAATATCTTGATAATACGTACAGTTCACTGTTTCATCATGAGGCAAGAATTCAAAATGCACAATTCCACTAAAATCAAGAAAACAGAGAGCATAATTTTGACATTGGATCGAGACACATGCTTTCTTGGGGCATGTAGATCCCTAGCTTTCCCTATGGAGCTTGGGGCATGGAGATCCCCAGCATGGGTAAACCCAGCTTTTGTCTCCTGTTGTAATCCTTTGCATGAATGTTTCATCATCATTGGCTTGTTTAAGAAGTTGATGACAAACATTCACTTGATGTTTTTCCTGCTGTTCAGTCATCAAACAATGAACAAACTTTACTGCAACTCAATGCATGCTCAATTTTTCAGTCAAAATGTCATGAAATGAACTAATCGAGATGTTAATCTCTTCTGCAAGTTCTGTGACTGTCAGTTGGTGATTTGCATGCACCAGATTGTTGATTTTCTGAACATGGATGTCATCAGTTAAAATCGAAGGCCGTCCTAGTCAAGGGTCATCTTCAGTTGAATGACGACCACTTCTGAATCGTGAAAACCATTTGTAACATTGCATATGACCCAGAGCATCATCTCTGTAAGCTTGTTTGAAAAGTTGAAATGTTTCTTTGAAAATTTTCTCCAGTTTCCCACAAAATTTTACATTGTATTGTTGCTCGCAAAAAAAATTGCTGTTAACACTTAAATACGTTGCACTCAAATAAAAACTCAAAATCAAAACAAGATATCAACAATCCAAGAATATCTGGTTACAAAGGGGATTATGCAGAACACAATGCTGCCAACTGCATGTCACTAAATATCTCTGTTGGCCTGCAGTTAAATATGTTCAGATATTTTCTGAACAGACCTTGTATTAGTGTAAATTTATTTGAAGGTTTAAAAAATATGGTATTATAATTTTTTATTGTAAAAATCATAAGAAATTAATTTCTAAAAGTTTAAGAAATATTGGTCTGACTTGACCAATAGAAAAAAACAGGAGGCCTTGGATTACTAGGTAATCCAAGCTGTAATAAGCTGCTAGTTATGTTTTTTGTGTAACTGCTAACTACGAAATAAAAGAGTGCTTGGAAAATTCCACAGGTTCAAAAAAGAGGGTGGTAGTTAACCCATAGAGCTTTTATAAAGAAGTGGCTGACAGGATCCCATAGATAGAACTAGGACAGAAGGTGATGTAACTTCCATGGCAGTCATCAAGTAATGATAAATAAATGAAGGGGAGGGAAGAGAAAGAGAACTGCTTCTAAGTGGGCTAGATTGATTAATTGTTTTGCACAGGACCTAACCTCTGCTATACTTCACTTATAAAAATGAACAACCAATTTCCAACAACTAGAAATCAACAAAATTAACTTTTCGGTTTGGTTGGGACATTGAAAAAATTGAGTGTGTATGGCAATATGTTAGTTTTACAAAGTACAAAGCTTGTTAAGGAAGGTCCAAAATGGAACTTCCTTAAAAAAATTTCTATGTGCGAGTCCTGTGAGGTTTATGTTAGAGAAACATGTCCTCAGGGCTGTGTATTAAGCTTTATTATTTTCAATAGTGATAAGCAAGATTATTAAGAATTTACTTAAACCATCATGTTATATGTTAACAATTTTACATCCTTGTGACACCCATGTCTTTTGCCTAGTGTTTGCTTCAAAATTCATAAAGTCCTTTTTAAATGGGCAATGGGTTCATATTTTCAACTGCTGAAACAGCATGTGATTGCTTTTTTTTTTTTAAGAATCAATGATAATCATAAATAATTTTGTGTCATTAGGAATCTCGTTACCATCCATAAATAACACTTTAAAATCTTTAATTTTCAAAATTATTGGCAGTTTCATTATTGTCCATATTTTCTAAAGTATTTGAAAAAATTATGAAAATTATACTTTAAACATTTCTTGAAAAGCATAATGTATTTACAGACTTTCACTACGATTTTAGAAAAAAATTGTTTATGACTCGGCTGTTTCCCAGATTTTTAGAAAATGTATTAAATAATGTAAATAAAAATATAGATTAACAAGGTAACAGAACTGTTTTTTTTTCTCAGTGTAATATTTTAGCTTATGAGGAAAAGCTTTATTATGTTTTAATTACAATTTTTAATAAATTCCTGAACCATTTTGAAAAATCATCTCATCAATTTATTTAAAATGGAATTAAAAGATTTCTTTGGCAGAAACAATATTAATTGTGGAAGATTATTTAAATAATACTTTTTTTTTTAAATTGAAAAAATAGTGTTTTCTCCATCTTTGTTCAACATACACATAAATATATTCTCAAATAATTTTGCCAATACCTTATGAATTGTGATTTATTTTGTAGTTATTTTTTTTTATATTTAGTATCTTCATGTATAATTCTCAACAGTATTTCACATGTTTATATGTATATTTTAAATAATTGTTATGTGATGTGTAATGTATTATTATGTATTGATAGTGTAAAATATTTATTATTTCAGTGAACACATGTGAGACATGAATTAAATATTTAAAAGAACTCAAATTTTTGAGATACTTACAAATTTTTAGATTTCTTACATTTTTTTATAACAGAAGTTAGGGTGTAGATTGGACATAATTAAACAATATGAGTTATATAAGGTATGATGAGATTTTAATTAGATTATGGATCTTTACTTATTTACTTCTTCATTAGATAAATCATTCTTAGGATTTTTCATTTAAAAAACTTACTTTCTGCTGGTGTCTTTGGATCTAGTCCTGTAGCAAAGCAGAGAATTGTGGTTCTTTGACAGCAGCTGGATATAATTGCAGTGATGTATATATGTTGGATTAAGATATAACCTGAAGATCGTGTATGGTATTGCTTTGGGTGTTTGCTTGATAATATTATTTTGAATGTTCTAATTGTCCTTATGTCTTTTTACGAAAGGAAGTTGTTATTCCAAGTCTAGAAACATCCAATCATTTTTTGTCAGGACAAATCGGAAAGTACAGATGTAGTTGAGACGCCAGTGACCTCATATATTAAATCATACTCTCAGCAACATCACTGGAAAGGGGTTGTTCAATGAAATCACTACCTCAAGGTATGAAAGGAAACATATTTTCCTTTCTTCAAATGGTTACTACAGATTTAACTTCTTGTTTGTTGCTTCTATCTCATTTTGCACTAAAAACACAGTGACAGTCTGTGTCCTCCAAATAAGCAAGAGATAAAAGCAATGTTGTGAAATCATTTAAATTGTGTTAATTCAAATTTAGAATTTATTAGAATCAACCTTATTTCATCACAAAACTCAAAACAATTTACCCCAAGACAGCCAGTGCATTTCTGAATGCTTTAAAAAGTGTTCATGATCACTTCCTATTTCATTACAAAGAGCAGACAACAACCGGCTTTTAAGAAGATGGGCCTTAATAAAATTGGCAATTTTTACTACCTTGTCGAGAACAGTTTTCATTTTGTAGAGCACATAGTACTTTGCAATGTTCACAACAATTTGGCCATTTCTCAAGAGGTGCCACTTTCTGGATATTCCTGACAATGCCCTAGCACTATGTTTGTGTATACCTACATATCCTTTCTGTTACAGACAGGGAAAGATTAGAAACAAGTATGAAATTATTTCGCTGAAAAACATAAAACATAATTATAATTTGTTATTTTAATGTGCGGTTTTTGTCAATTGGCAATAGAAATGAATATTACTGTAAATTTGTTAGACAAGCCAGACATTTTATAAATAGTGGAATTATAGTAATGTATTTCTAAACAGTACCACTTTCCATCATTCTTAGTTACTACTGGTGTTATTCTCCCAGATAACAGGGTTAAGATGACTTGTCTCCTCAGTTCAGTATGTTAAGACTCAAATCCTTGATGAAAATTTTCGGTTCAAGGAATGTAGCAAAAAATGCTGATGCTTTGGAATCAGTCATTCATCCTGATTGGGGGGGTTTAATTACCCCCAATCCTTTACAAAGGTGTGGTGTCAGTGAGGCAGTTATGCTATATGCTGCACTTGTCTGGGCTCACCACTTGGCTTTTAGGTGTTATGCATACATTTTGCTACATGCCCAGTGACTCCTCTTTTTGGCTGTTATAAATGGTTATAGAACAGTCTCGCGGGAGGCAGTCTGTATTATAGCCGGAGTCAAACCAAGATATCTTGGCTAATGAGCATAAGGAACACTGCATTCCAAGGTAAATAACCTATTGACATCAGACGAAAGTAGGAGATGGAAGATTGGAGCCTTGTTTCTTGGCAGGTCAGGTGGGACGAATCCCACACAGGTTGCTACACGCATTGTATATTTCCTATAGTGTCTGTTGTAAGTGTGATTAGATGGGTTCCCCCCAATCAGTATATCGATGAGTTTGGCTAGGTTTCATTTGGTGGTGGATTTGAGTCAATGCCTGGATTTTGGGAGTGATGATACAGTGAAGCACATCCTGTATGTCTGTCTTTATATGAGGTCAAATATTCACGAGCTGTTAGGGAACTTGAGAGAATGCATTCCTTTCTGGATCTCCATATTAACTGGATGATCCGCAAGGTTTTGTTCCATCCGCTTGGTTTTCTTCCAAGCCATTTTCTTTGGTTTTTTTTTAGTATGGTTTTTTTTTTTAAAGAGGTGGAAGAGAACCCCATTTTGAGCAGTGTCGAGCTCACTAACAGGTTTTGCAAGATGTTATTAAATATGTATGTGTTCCTGCACACTACAGACTAAACCACCCCTGGCTACCCACCCTTCTTGATACAGTTGATGTGCATTACTCATGGAAGGGGGAAATACACCCTCACAGACATTCAAACACCACAGTCAACAGATACGGTTGGTTTTGTAGGTCTGCAGAGGGAGTAGTTCAGTTGAGGTATTTGATCACGGCAGGATCCCGGGTGGCTACGGTTCCGGCCTAGGCATGATAGGTTGGAGGTAGGCGTAATGGCATCGTGCCACGGTTATATTGTTATTGTTTGATTCGATTTGGGGCTTTTACATCGGTGGCATCCTGACAGGCCTGGCTGATTACTGTGAGATGTAATCAGAGGGGTCTAAAGACAACATCCAGTAAAGTCCCTCGGGGCTCGAAACGGAGGGTGTGGTGTGGCGACCGGTGACGTTACCGTTCTTCCCCCTACAGGGTTGGGATGCCCAGATAACAAACACTATTATTGAATTTTTTTTATTGAATATGAATAATATATCGTAATATGATGGGTTAGGGATTGTGATTGTTTTCTAGTAAATTCTAAAGAATTTCAATCACAGTATAGCTACTATCACAGCTCCGTTTAAGGAAAACAGGTGCTGAAATATTTTGTGATTGACATGGTAGTGTCCCTTTTGAAGAAGTTCCAGGTCAGTAAGTTACTTTTTTGAGTAAGTTTGTGAAATTTAGTGCTCTCACAACCAGTATAGAGTATTTAACAAATAAGTAACATTCCATCTTGGAGATTTAGTAGTAATTAATTTACCAATGCAACGGCAAGAATTGTTATGATTTAAACAAAAAGTTATTTATAAATTACTAGCAATCTGTATTCAGTTCATTATTTTAAAAATATTCTAAATGTTTTGTATATTCTTTTAAAAATAATTTAATTATTTATTTTAATTTAAGAATTACAATTTTTTTTTTAATTTCAGTACTGAAGAAGCTTATGAAAGGAAATTTTCTGAAGCTAAATATGACAATTGATTCAGTAAATTACTGATTCGGTTACGGTTCAAAAAATCAGTATAATTACTGAGGCAGTTTTTTTTTTGTAGCATGAAAAAACTTTCGCATTATCGTCCAGAACAAATATATTACAAAGGCGTTATGCACAGATGTCCTCTCTGATGTAGATTAACATCGTGTTTCGATATTTTATTACTTCTGTACTTTAGAATCCTTATTATAACTACTGAATCAAGTTTCCAAACAACATAAGTAGATTAAATGTAAAACACACCATAAATTAATATCTTATTTTATATCGAACAAAAAAGTACTACAATACAATAAGGTAATTTTGGCTTAATTTTCCAAATTTTACATGCAATGTGATCAAATTTTTTTAATTGGAATATACATTTCTTTACATAAATTTTATGATTTTTTTTTTAAATTCCTATTTTCACTTTATTAATTAAATTTTGTTTAAGAGTTCATTTAAGTTCAATACTAGGTCTACTATTCATGTAACATTAGAATACAACACTATTCAAAAATAGTCTAATATTGTTTGAACGGGACTAGTAGTTGGAAAAAGTCTTATTATCTTAATCTTATTTTTAGGTAGATTTCATAAGAAAGCTACCTATTTCAATGGGTAAAAGTTCAAAAAGTGTATATATATTATTAGCAAAACCAGTTCTTTTGTTATTGTATTTGTCCATATTCCCTCCTGTACTAATTACACCAAAGACAAAAAGTATAAACAGTTTACCACTAAGTGTACAGAATTCAATAATGCTTCGTACCTTATGTGCTTTTAAGGGTTCCCCTCATCTACAGTCTTTCTTTTAAACAATCGCACATTAAATTAGGAATAAAATTGTAAATGTGTAAAAATATGTACGTCATATTAAATATTATAAAATTAAAAAAAATTTGTGAACAGTACTGTATGTGTGGCTACCTAGCTGCATAACAATTTTTTTTTAATTTTATAACCGATGATGAGGGAAATCCTTGAAACCACATAAGGTAAGAAGCATTATTGAATTCTGTACTGTTGGTGGTAAATTGTTTATACTTTTGCCTTTAGCATATCTATATCTATGTATTTCACTTTCTCATGAACATGGGCAAAATCAGACCATGGAGGTGGAAATGGGAAGGGCTTTCTAAAAAAAAACCAATATCGCTATAACTTTCTTATTAAGTAAAATATCAAATTCATTTCATACTATTCTTTGAATAAGGGTCTAAAACCTATCTTAAGTAAAGTTTTTTGATAATGTGTTTACCGGTGAATATATATAAATTTTTATCCTTCATTTCCTAGTTTTCCATTGCAGTTATAAAAATATGTTCGCATAAATAATATAGGGTTAAATTAAATTTTATTTTAAAAACTTTATTAATTTATTTAAAATATATTGGCTTTTGGCCAGTACAAATTTTTTTTAAATTTAATATAAAAAGATTCTGTTTTATGATGAAAGAAATTAAAATTCTTAATTTTCTAAGTTTGAATCGGTATCAGTACACGACAGAACATAAGTATACGTTGTATTTATTATAGTGGACGTAATTATTTATTTATAATAGAGACTGAAAGATGTATTTTTTTTTAATTCACTTTTCGGCAAGCGATCCGAATTATTGAAAATTTTTAAATTGTAAATTTCTATGGCGTTATTTAAGATTGAAGAATTCTATGGCTTTAAGATGTTTAAAGAATATCGATTTGCACTACACCTAGAACGAAAATTTGTTTAAGGTTTAAAGCTATTTTTCAATATATTTTGTTAGCATTTTAGTTTGTATTCTTTATTTCAATAAGAATTTATTTACTAAAACATACCTGTAGTTCAAATTTGATATCGATGATGAGAGACATTATATTTAAAACTGTGCACTAATTTTTTTGTGGTGGATATGTACATTTGTACATCTTATTTAAAGTATTTTTACAATGTAATGCATTGATATTTATATATCTTAAATTTCATTTTACTTTTTATTTTGTAAATTATTTATTATCGGTTGTTCTCTTATAAGAGTAACCTACATGTCGTTTTACATTTTACATTATTTTTTTAGTAATTATTTTTGTTTATAAAGTAAATTATAATGTTTTGTATTTTTGATATTAGTGTATTCAATATGAGCTTATACTTTGTTATCGATATGAATTTATTATGACTTATTTCATTAATAATAAGAATGTGTGACTGTTACATTAACTAGATATAAGTATATACAGAGTGATTCAGGAGGATAGGGCAATACTTTGATAACTCATTCTAGAGGCTAAAAATAAGAAAAAAGTTCATATAAACATAGGTCCGAAAACGCTTTGTTAGCGAGTTATACAGGGTGAAAGATTTCGCCCGAGTTTCAGTTCCTCTGGGTAAATTAAGGCTTTCTGAAATTCTGGGAAGGTCAATTTAGGGGCAAATTCAATTGTTTCTTATGGTTTTTGAGCTGGGAAATCGAAAAACATAGGTCCTAGAACTGTATGTCTCTTAGTTTCTAAGATATCCTGTGTAAAACACCAAAAATAGGGTCAAAAACACATTTTTTTACGTTTGACGTACATAACGTTAAATTGGTGATAAATCTTACATTTTTTAAACATAAATTGTAGAGAATTTAATTATAAGAAGATTGATGTAAATAATGTCAACCTTGCTGTGTGCCATTTCTATGATGTAAACAATTTATTTAAGCGAAATCATTTATAATAATTTTAAATATAAAAAATTGTTATGGATTTATGAGTTACGTTTTGTTTTAACCTCGTACAGAAAGTTACATTTATGGAAGTAGGAAAACATTTTAACGAATCTATGCAGATAGATTTGCATGGAACAGAAAAATCTAGAGATTGACCAAATTGTCAACTGTTTTTTAAGTATCAAAAGTAATAATATTAACATGGAGTGGATTAAGGATATTTCATTAATAATTTTTCCATATAAAAACTTAATTTGTGACTGCAGGCTCTTCCTCAAAGATTCAAATACTGTATCATTTTTATTTTTGCAAGTCGCTTAATAAAATATTAATGAACAAGAAGTTTGTTAAAGAAAGAATGTTTGCTCAGGAAATGGAAACTGAGAGTTTTGAACTTCAAGATCCACAATGGTATGACAGAGAGACATACACCAACAATCTATTAAGAACCTCAAATACCTTTATCAGGCATGATGGGTAGAATTGCATGTACTAGTATAATATAAATGTTGTAATGATACTGCAAACTATTAATCACTGTCTGCACAATTCAATGGTTATAAAAGAGGTAACGAAACGTCTGTATGTATGTAGTTGTAAATTCCATTAAATAAAATAAATTATTATACAAATTTTATGCAAATCTATCATTTATTCCATCGAGTAAATTATTCTATTGTTATTATTATTATTACTATGAACTAAATTCATTTGATAAATTTAACTGACTTTTGTCCTGTCAATAAAGTATATTTTACGATTCTTCTCAATAGTAGTGGACTGTATAAAGTAATTTGTAAATCTTTGCCTATTGTGTGTATGACCTTTCACTAATAGTAATTAAATGAAAGAAAAAAATTTATTGGCTGTTATCTTACAAATCCAAACTGAAAAAGGTACGATACTACAAAAATAAAAATCAATTTTAGGTAATGAATTAAATTTCATATTGTGCATATTTAAAATAAAATAAACATGCTAAGCGATGGCAATTGAATGGAAAAGAGTGAAACTCTATACACAACAAAGTCACAATTTAAGTACCTACAAAAGGCTTTGTAAATCCTACAGTGTTGACAGTTAATATATGAAGCGATTAAGCTATTTACTGTGACAGTAAACACCAAAAAAACTACAGGCTTTCTCTTTCTGATAAGGTAGTAATTGAGGCAATCTGTAAAGGCGTTGAATGTTAGGTGTAATCTGAGATACGAAAGAGTGAATGTTTCTTGTCACTGGATATTTATAAAAGTAATCTGTAAGGGCGTTAGATGTGTGGTGTAATCTTAGATACGGAAGAGTGAACGTTTCATGCCATTGATTAAATTTTTCTTGGCTTTACCTCTTTGATAAGAAAGTTATAGAAAAAATCTGTGTGGGCGTTGAATGTTTGGTGTAATCTAAGATACGGATGAATGAATTTTTCTTGTCATCGGTTAAATTTTTATTGGATTTCTCTTTCTTATAATGTAGTTATTGAATAATCTGTGGGAGCGTTGAATGTTAGGTATAATCTGAGATACGGAAGAATGAATGTTTCTCTTCATCGGTTAAATATTTATAGGCTTTCTCTTTCTGATAAGATAGTGAGGGTGTTGAATTTTCAAATATAAGTCCGTAATCAAATCATGATTGTTTTATTACATTCTCAAATATATTCTGTTAACAGTATAAAAAGTGTTTTGAATGTATAAAAACTGCAAACCTAATCGATACAGGATGGTGATTTGATGTCAAGTCACTTGCTGTGTTCTGAAATTCTATCTGCATCTCTACTATTTTAAGTTATATCTTTGCAAATATCAATTGATGCTTGTAAATATATACTGTCAGAAAGTGTAAAAAAAATGTAATGTAAAATTACTCGACAAGGTAAAAACCTTCCTAAAAAAATTAAGAATTTAAACAAAAATCTTTGTTTCATTTCTTTAAGCAATTTTTTATTGTATATTTTAAGAGATTTATATTTAAGATTTTCTTTTTTTTTACTGATGAATTAATTAATTTAATTCTATTATGATAGTTTTAGAGATTTTGGTTTATTTTTAATACTTGTGAAACATTTGTTTTTTCGTTGGAATTAATCTATTCCTGGATTGTCCTTTTTGTAACCTAAACGTTTTGTTTCTACCACATTAAGTTTCAATGTTTTCCTCCATTCTTTTACGACTACCTAGAACACAATTAAAATCGATCAGAGTCAACATCTTGTTATATTATACCCTTTTTTGATTTTAATTGTTCTGACAATTCCAAATAATTTTAACTGAAGAAAAGGCATTGGAATTTTTTTTTCCCAGCAGAATGATATACCTTTTTAAATTATAAAAATGTAATTGTATAATTGTTATATATCACCATTCTAACTAAGATTACTATTTTTACACAAGCTACCTGTTCTACCAAGGTCTTCCCTTTCTATAAAACTCTAATATATTCTACAAATTGTTTATCGATGTCTGCTTCTCTTCTATTCTATTTACTACAACTTTTATAAGATTTAAAAGGTTACTGAAAGAAGAGAACTTCCTCTGCGACTATTAACTTCTCTTTTTTCTCCTTTTTTATGTAAAGTATGAATAGCCACAGAAATAGCAGCAGTCTACTTGCCATTCTTTCGAAAAGAACAAAAAAAAAAAGGTTCTAACAGTATAGCTTTTCTTCGGGTGCTTGCAATTTCAATATTTCTCAAAAAATAATTTTCTTAAATTTTGCTATCGCAAGTTTATATAATTGTTATATATAAAAATATTTTTTCTTAATTTTTTAGAAAATAATTTTCTTGGTGAAATAGAAAATATGTTATTGTAATAAAAAGTGCAATCGATTCAGTTTTAGAAATATGTTTATATCATAAATTGTGTTTTTTATGTGTTTTTAATAAATAATATTTTGTTCCCGATGTAAAAAATTTCAGAATGATGTAATTTAATTTTATAATGTGTTTGTTAAGATTCATTTATTATATACTGAACCAGCTTAATTAAATATTGTTAGACTTTATTTATTGTAACGCATTATAATTCAGTGTAGTGATTAAATTATTGTAATTTAAAGGTGAATAAAAGAAGTGTTCAATAAATATTTGTGTATTGGCAATTACTTAATGTATACAGTTAATGTATAACCAAGGTATTACACTGAGGCTGGAATTGTACAGTGTCTGTGAAGTCTAAACTTTAATATCCACTTAATTATTAATATTGTCAATTAATTTTCAGGTATACATTGTAAATTATTTATTTTGTAATCTAATAAACAATGTTCCATGGAAAACAGGTTGATTTTTATTTAAAACATACACTATTCTTTTCCTAAAAACTAATGTGATCAGATGCAAGTAACCTACCCTACATTGTGACGAGTGGTAGAGATGTGTGTATACATTCAGGTTTTAGGTTTGAATCTTTACACGTAACATAAATAAAAGATAAAATGTGATCTATCTCTTGTATTTTTAAATATTTTAGAAATCTTACCCTTTCAGTTTAACATTTTTAGTGTTTTTAGTAATACATCGTGATGTCAAGGTATCTTTTCCTAAGGAAAAGTCAGGAATTTTTAGAAGAAATCAAGAAGATTGCAAAAAAATTCAAAGATGCATTTTTGTTACCAAATGTAGATATTTAATTTTCAGATACACATTGTAAATTATTTATTTTGCAATCTAATATACAATGTTCCACAGAAAACAGGAGGATGTTTAAGTAGTGGTGACCCATTGCTCAGCACATTGCTACTACATGCTTTAAGCAGCCTTTAACATGTCCTTTTCTTATTTACATTTTCCAATTATTTTTACGTATTAAAGGACTGTTATTGGAATTTATCTCAAATCACCACGATTTTTGTTTTGTTTAATATTTTACGTAATTGCTTTTAAATGGCATCTAAAAAGACTGTTTACTGGTGAGTGGTTAGATTAATCCCAGTACTCAGTCGATTGAGAACAGGTAGAGATGTTTTTTATGACTTACACACTTTACAGTTTTCCTTAATTAAGGTAGCTTTCACTGAAAATTTAATCTGCCAGCAATACTTCAACTTAATAGACGAATACTTTGATCGGCAGTTGTGAGAACAGTGGTTGTGATAAATATAAGTGTTATTTGCCCAGATATTTTGGTCAGGGTTATAGCATTTCAGCAAAAAGTGATACATTTGATTCCTTGACTTCATTTATGGAAAATGTCAACACAGTTACTTCTTGTTATTGCAAGATGATGTTTCTTAGGCGGAGATTGTGGGTTTTCAATGTTGTAAAAAATAAGTTTTACTTAAGTTTATATGAAGATATTGGTGCGACTTTTTAAATTTTTTCCTGATGGTTGTTTAGCATCAAAATCCATGGTCTTGAACCAAACTTTGATGGCATCAGCAAATACCTGAACTTTTTTTTGTCCACTCATTTGACTGGTTTGATGCAGCACTCCGAGATTCCCTATATAGTGCCAGTCATTTCATTTCGGTATACTCCGTACATCCTACATCCCTAACAATCTGTTTTACATATTCCAAATGTTGCCTGCCGCACAATTTTTTCCTTCTATTTGTCCCTCCAATATTAAAGCCCCTCCAATATTAAAGCGACTATTCCAGGATGCCTTAATATGTGGCCTATAAGTCTGTCTCTTCTTGTAACTATATTTTTCCAAATGCTAATCTCTATCAATTTGATGCAACAACTCTTCATTTGTCAATTTATCCACCTGTCTGATTTTTAACATTCTCCTATAGCACCGCATTTCAAAAGGTTCTAATCTTTTCTTCTCAGGCACTCCGGTAGTCCAAGTTTCACTTCCATATAAAGCTACGCTCCAAACATAAACTTTCAAAAAAGTTTTCGTGACGTTTAAATTAATTTTCGATGTAAAGAAATTATATTTCTGACTGAAGGCTTGTTTCACCTCTGCTATTTGGCATTTTATTTTGCTCCTGCTACGTCCATCTTTAGTAATTCTACTTCCCAAAAAAAACAAAATTCTTCTACCCCCATAATCTTTTCTCTTCCTATTTTTACATTCAATGGTCCATCTTCATTATGTCTACTACATTTCATTACTTTCCTTTTTTCTTGTTTATTTTCATAAGGTACTTCTTGCGTAGAACTTCATCCGTGCCATGTTTTAGTGGAAATTTACTTGACTGGCAGCATTACTTTAATGCTGCCAGTCAAGTAAATTTCATCACAGATAGAAAAATTCTGGGAGGTAGAAGAACCTATTTTAGTCAAACAAATCTTCCATGATAACTCATTATGTGAAAGAAATTTCATAGAAAATACAATTAGAAATAAGGATGGTAGATTTATAGTTACATTACCTCGTAAATCAGATAACATCAAACTTGGTGATTCTCTTAATAACGCCAAAAATAGATTTTTGTCTGTAGAACGTAAGCTTATTGAAGACCTAGTTTTAAGAAGGGATACTCTAATTTTATTAATTAATATATAAACCTTGGTCGTATGTCTGAACTTAATTCAAAAGATTTATTGATACCTGACTCAGAAGTTTTTTATCTACCTCATCACGCTGTTTTCAAGGAAACAAGCTTAACAACCAAACTAAGAGTTGTGTTGATGGCTCAACCAAATCCAGCAATGGTCTATCTCTAAATGATACACTAATGATAGGACCTTTGGTCCAACAAGACTTATTTTCAATAATTTTAAGATTTAGAGTCTATAATTATGTTATCACATCTGATATCACAAAAATGTACAGACAGATTCTAGTTACTCAGAAGGACAGTAATTTGCAAAGAATACTGTGGCGTGAAAACCTTGAACAAGACTTAAAGCATTATGCCTTAAGAACAGTATCTTATGGTACAACTAGTGCCTCATTTTTAGCTACTCGTTGTTTAGTTCAAATTGTCAATGACAATAACGATCAATTTCCTAATGCCTGCAGAGCCATATTAAATGATTTTTATGTTGATGACCTTATTGCAGGAGCTGATAGTGTACATGAAATTAAGCAGTTAAAAATTGATGTATGTAACTTATTAAAACAGTATGGCTTTCCCCTTCATAAGTGGTTCTTCAATTGTCAAAATATTTTCTCCACTGATGATACTGTACTATTAAATACACCTACCTATATCATTAAATAAAAATGAAAACATACATACTTTAGGTATATTATGGAATAATTACTTAGATAAATTAACTTATGAAGTCAATCAAAGGAAAGTTAAAATATTCACTGACATATTTTATCAATTATTTCTGGTATCTATGATCCATTAGGTCTTATTGGACCCATTATATTTTTATGCAAACATTTAATGCAAAGCCTTTGGCTAGTCAAGTGCAATTGGGATGATACTTTACCCGATAATTTACTATTGCAGTGGAAAATTTTATACAATTTTAAACAGTCAATTAAGTTTCGTTAGTTCTATAAATGTTGACATATGTGTAAAAGTTAAACACTGATAGTAGCATCAAATCCTTTCAACTCGCATGGATTTGCAGATGCATCTCTTAAGGGTTTCGGATGTTGTATATATATGTTAGAATTACTTACTGTAATGATAAAGTTTCATGTAATTTATTGTGTTCCAAATCACGAGTTGCCCCTTTAAAACAAATGATTCTTCCAAGACTTGAACTCTGTGCTTGTTTGCTCTTATCACGCTTACTTAATCAAGTTACATTAGCTTTAAATGAAAGAATCAATGAAATTCATTTATATTCTGATTCCATGATTGCACTCCATTGGATTCATGGTCAATCCACCAATTGGAAAGTGTTTGTAGCCAATCGAGTTTCAGAAATTCAACAGTTGACTTTTAATGCGAAGTGGCATCATATTGAATCACCTTCGAATCCTGCCGATATACTCTCTCGGGGATGTCTTCTGGAAAAATTAATTAATTTTGTATTATGGTGGCATGCTCCAAGCTGGCTTTTGCAAGATTCTTTCTGTTGGCCAACTAATCATTACTTTAATTCTACTGAAACAAAGGTTGATCCTCAATGCCTTGTTGAAAATGTCAAACTGTTCAAGTATCTCTTTTGACCTCTAATATTACTGATTATACTGAGAAATACTCATCGCTGTCTAAACTAATTCGTGTCTTTACTTATTGTTTTAGATTAATTCAAAATATTAAGCATAAGTCTACTAACGATAGAAAATTTGATGCATTGTCTTCAAATGAATTAGAATTCATTAGAACTATTCCATTTTTGATGGCCTAAAATCATACTTAACTTGTGAAAAATGTCCAAAATTATTTGAAAATCTAGAAAGTGACTGATTTTGAAATTTTTATATGGTAATCTACAGTTACTGTAGATTAGTTCTGAAATATGTAGTTCTGAAATTGGAAACTAATTTTATCACTGCAATAGAAGCATTTCAGACATATTCTGAACTAATTTGTCAACTTCAGGAAAGAAAAACCCACAAATTTATACCATCTTCTGCCAAAGAATTGCTATACACTCTAAAAGAAATTAATGATGTTCAGGAACAAATCTTCTTCTCAAGCGTAGACAATTTTTATAATCCTAGTATCCAGTACTTAAGAGTTGTGGAGAACCAGTTTTGATAAAGTTAGTAATTTTCAGTGGATAAATTTATGGACTGAAATTACCTGCTCTGATTTAGAAGAGAGTGCACAAGATGTTAATGAAATTATAAAAGAAGATTCCATAAATATTGGTGACCTATCTGATGAATGTACATTGTCGAACCAGGTAATTCAAAACTAAAAGGTAGGTTTTGGTTCAAGTTCTGAAAAATACCAGATATTATTGAAGAAAAGTGGAATGCAATTGTTAAGGTGTTTTGGAAGACCGATATTTTATGTTTGTGATGTCTTTGCCTGGGACATCTACTCCAGTTGAGAGTTTTTTCAATTACAGGAAACATTTGGTCTGTAGAAAGGAGTAGACTATCAGTATCTACTGCTAACCATCTGCTAAATGTTAAAATTAAGTCAGAATTTTCTTGTTATGAATTTTATGATGTAATTAAAACAAATCTCTTCTGAAAAAGACATGTCTAGTAAAAAATACAACTGAGTAAATAAAGTTTAATGTTTCTGTAAACTGCTAAGACTTTTAAATTATTTCAAAAATATGTCCTGGGTCGGACCCAAAAAAATATGCCAAGCCTAATTTAATTTCACGTAATACACACATTTGTGTAAGTAGACGGTTATGCTGCTAAACTCAACACAGTTGAATATCTGATATAAGTTGGCTGAACATTATTTTTGTAATCAAAATACTATTAACAGAGAACAAAGTCATGATTACATAGTGTAATATTTTAACACCCAGAACTGCCACAATGTTCAAGGAAAAAGGTATCCATGCAGCTTTAAAACAACACAAAATTCATGAACTTCATAAACAAATTTACAAAATATAGTAACTCAGGAGTATATGCCGATTGAAATTTAGTAACTTCACAAATATAATATTAGGTAGATTGGATGCAAATTTATTTTCAGATATTTGGAAGATATGCTAGCAATAATGCAGTATTTGTTTAATGAATTTTGTAATTAAATTATAACCAAATATAAATCTGTAGTAATAGTTGATTTTGATTGAACTGCAGTTATCTCGCCCCTCGCATATTAATCGCAGCATAAATTGAATTCTTTGGGCCATGAACTAACAGATATCTTATGCTGATGTTGTCAGTGGAAAATCTCATTAGACACGATCACAAAATACGAGGCGTGAAAATTCTGGCAACGTTAGGACTGCTACCTAACAAATGTTTTACAGATTTGATGTATTATTGAAGAATGATGGATCACATAATTGATCTTGCGGAAATTATTTCCAGCAAGTGAATCGGGACAATCATTACTTTCTTTTTCCTGTTTAGCCTCCGGTAACTACCGTTTAAATAATTCTTCAGAGGATGAATGAGGATATGTATGAGTGTAAATGAAGTGTAGTCTTGTACATTCTCAGTTCGACCATTCCTGAGATGTGTGGTTAATTGAAAACCCAACCACCAAAGAACACCGGTATCCACGATCTAGTATTCAAATCCGTGTAAAAATAACTGGCTTTACTAGGACTTGAACGCTGGAACTCTCGACTTCCAAATCAGCTGATTTGGGAAGACGCGTTCACCACTAGACCAACCCGGTGGGTTGGGACAATCATTACTAATTTCACTGTAAGATGCAAACAGCTTGTTAGGAGGAAAACTATATTTTTAAAAATATAGCAACATTGATGTAATTTCTGAAGCGAGGTTATTTGCAGAATATCACCCTTAAGTATTTCAATTTTATCAGTCTCAAATAGTACAGAAGGCAATAATGAAAACAAATTTCCTTCCTAAGGTGTCTCTGCCAATGAAACGTTATAGTCCATGAGAAGTTCTGAAAGTGATTGATAAATAAATAAATGCAAATTTAACTCCAGGTTTCAATTTAATCACCAGTTATGTATTAGAAGCATCACCAGAAGCATTACAGTTTAATTTTCTATCTTTAAATATATATAAAAATAAATCTATTTTTTAGTTAGTTATTTTCAACATCATTTTATGAATCTGACATTTCTGCAGACTTTTGAAAATACCATAACTATTATGATTCATAAGCTGGTAAATATCTATATGGTGTGAAATCTTACGGATCCATTATTCTCCTTCCAGTGTTTAACTGTTCTTCAGAAGCTGAAATCATTTTTCTTTGATTTTATGAAAGGACAGCCATAGAGCAAGTTTTTCCATGTTGTCAGATCGGACAACATTATTTTTGAATCAAAGGAACTGTTTTGACTGTATCTGGATGTTTGATAAGGTGCGGCATTATTTTAAAATGTAAAAAGAAGAAAGCCCTACCATAATGTTTTATAGATAGTTCTATACCTTGAAGTAAGCTGTTTTTAAACTAGATTTAAGATTTTCTCACAGATTTGTACAATATAAAATCCAGTATTCAACAAGGAAGTGTTCTTGGCCCAATATTGTATTAAATGTACACTGCAGATTTGCTTTAAACTGACAGCCATTTTTGTTTATAGAAATCCACGTGTTACCTCAGAGAAACTGTAAATTTTTTAAATAGTCTTTGAAAGCAGTCAGGTTTACTTATGTCACGTTTACAGTATCTAGAAACAACTTCCTATACAGGAATACTCAATGGTATGTTTTGTTGACATCACTCAAGCAGATGATGTACATAGGATTTTATCTTGACCATCACCTGTACATGAAGAAGCATATACTATCTAAAAAGGAGCATACATCTAAGTCTACAAAAAATTTATCGGTTACTTGGACGCAAATCTAAATGAAATAATTGAGCATTTGAAAGCAAAAACGCTCACAAAAGTGTTATCAGCAACAAGCATATCAAGATCTTAAAACGATTACTGTTATGCATGAAATAATCTAATTCAGTTCAAATTATCAATAAAGAGTAATCAGTTTATCATCAAGTAAAGTATAATAAAAAAAAAGAACTAGGTATCTTTCAAATAAGAGTGAGTAATGATTATGAAAAAGGAATAATAAGGAAACTATTTTGAAAGATAAAAAAGGAACAACAGAAGGCCAGAAGAAGAAAAACAAAATTGAGCAAAATGTACGGGGAAGAAAAATACAAAGTATTTTTTTTAATAAATATAAATAAAATATTTACCACAAATAATACAGTCACGAGTAAATTTAGAAATAATATAGAAGAAAGAAACTATTATAACAAAAATGGAGTATATCAAATAAAATGTGAGTGTAACAATGATGCATATAGGACAAATGAGATGACAATTTAAAACAGGATTTAATGAAGTATTAAATCATATAAATATGGAAAAAAGGATTCAAATAATGCAACGCATTTGGTACAAAAAGGACATATTACCAGTGAAATGATAAAAATCCTTAAAAAAATTACACGCAGATAAAGGAAAACTTTTAAATATTCTAGAAGACATGGAAATATTCATGCTGAAATTTAAAGATCAGCTGATAATTAATGTACAAATAAACACTCGATTTGATGTAATTTTTTTATAAAAATTTAAAATTGTTAAAATGAAGAATCAGGATTATTTTCAAGAAATTATATAACTATTAGAGCAGGAGGGACAAAGTAGAATAGACCATGACAGTACGGATGGGTAGTGGGAGTGATATTTATTCAATGATCCCATCTCAGGAAGACTCAGTGCTAAAAGTAGTTAAGAGAATGGGGGTACTCTGAAATGCATAAACTACAAATGCTAGAGTAACAATGCTAGGACGGGCAGAAAATAACACTCAAATCAATCAACAAAGGCTAATGAACATCCAAATTTTTTAGCACTTAACCTCGCTGATAGTAGTTCATTTTGTAAGATTAAAAAGATACAATTTTATATAATTATAAGATTTTGATTTGACGGTTAAAATTTTGGGTAATTATTGTATGTAATGTAAAAGTTTTAAATAGTTTAATTATATTAATATTGATGTTGCCATAACCTTGATGACATATCTTATCATTGACACCCTATTCTTCAACTTGTATAATTGCTGTATAAATAGCAAAAATAGTTCTAGAATCAGTAATGGATTTGATAATAAAAAAGTGGGATACATGTACACTTTTAAAGAAGAAGATAATATTGAATATTGTATAATGTATCAGTGACCAGATTTCACAAGTCTTTTGTTTTTAATTTCCTGGGATCATAGCTAAGAGCTATGCTGCAAGAAGGAAAGTATGTAATCAGTCAAAAATGGGGTATGGGTTTTTTGCATTTCTTGATGTTCCATGACCCAGGGACCCCAAAAAAAGTGGGGGGTAACATTTTATGTACATATGTACACGTGGATATACATACGATATCTTCTATCGGATCAATATCTCCACAGGGGTGGGGAAGATAGTTTCTTTGGGATCAATTTTCTCAAAATTTTGCCAACATAATCCCGCTTCATATTAAGCTCAGCAAATGTGTGAATGTGTCTCAACCATTTAAAAAGAATTTTGCCCCCAAATTCTCGCTCTTTCAAAAAAATGCGTATTTTTTAACTGGATTTTTTAAATTTTCAATTAAAATATCGACTCTTAAACTTTTTTCATGTATATTTATTTCTCCACTATGTAGTAATAAGAACTGATGCCAGGAAAGTATAAAACTTTGTCGCCGGGTTTTTTTTATTAGTGAAGAATTTTTATTTCATTTTTCTGTACAGGCATTATATCGGAGAGCAAAAGATGAACTCTGGGTTCACTATAAACCTTTTTTATTCCAACATATTGGAACACAATCTTCTTTAAAAGGAAAAGTTAAAAAATTACAAGTAAGTTTTTTAGCTAAGTTTTAATGCGTTTTTAAATCCATTGTACGGATAAAATTATCTTTTACTTTTTAGCGACAATTATTAATCATTATTACCGACATACTCTTGATTTTAATTTATTAAAGTAGAATGGAATAAAAATATCAGATAAATAAATTAATAAAGAACAATAATATAATTATTAGATTATCTAAATTTCATTATCCGATTGTTTTGTTTTTATTCATATTTTGCCAAATCTGTTGGTTTGAAAACAGGCCATAGCTTTAAATCTTTTTTTTTTGTTTCATGTGGTTGTATAGTTATATAAAAAAGGCAAAAAGGTTTTTCTTTAGTTTTCCTTTAGATTTTTACTGAGAAAGAGAGTAAAAAGAAAGAGAAATTAATGTAATGAAATTTCTTAGCGGCTAATGCATCAAAGAAGATTGCGACTAACCGATTTTTGAGAGTAATTTTATTAATTTTAATTATACGCTTTGTTCAATATCAACTAATAGGATACATAGATTTAAATAAATAATTATTTTCATTATATTAATATTATTAATATAGTAAAATATATAAAATACTAAATAACAAATTATTAAATTTGTGCTTAAATAGTTGGCAGCTCACAAACATCCACTAGAAACTGTTGATTGGGAATGGTTTCCCCAACAAAACCAAAAAACAATGTAATTATTATTTTGTATTGAATATTGATTCATATTAGAAAAGCCAGGAGGTAAGTAAAGTTTACTTATTTTTTGTGAAATAATGGGACCGAGTAATAACTGCCCCGTTGGAATACAGGAAATTAGTCATGATAAACATGACTAATTCGACCATTCTCAGGAATGGTCGAACTGAGAATGTACACGACTAAACACTTCATTTACACTCATACATATCATCCTCATTCATCCTCTGAAGAATTATCTAAACGGTAGTTACCGGAGGCTAAACAGGAAAAAGAAAAAGTCATGATAAACAACAGTCAGATATTCAGAATGATACAGAAGGCATGGGAAACTCATTGGTTCCACATACGTTTGTTCAGTAGAAGCCTTGAGAATCCGTGTTGGTTGCTATCTTGCCACCCTATTTCATTGTTTTTACATATAAGGTGGTTTTTATTTAGTGAAAGAAGTGTGTTTTATATACGTGTCGTAAGTATATTAATATAACTAAATATAATAATATAGAAAACTCTATAATAACACATTTAATAATTAATCACATTTGCATAGTTAGAATGTAAGAAATACTTACATACTTTTTGGTAAATTATAGAAGCTCACCCGTGATGGAGTAAGACTTCCTAATTAGCAAACGGGAAATTAGTCGTGAACAACAAGAAACAGATATTCAGTATTATTTCGGAGGCTATATAATTTGAATTATTCTCAAACAATTATAATAAAAACATTAAACATATTTACAGAAATAGGCAAATTCGATGAGCTTGTGACTTTCAATTGAAATCATATCTTACATTTAAAACTTTTTTTTATTGAATTTGATGTAGTGGGGTCATGATTGTTCAATTCTCTGAAAGATAGTTGTGGAAGGTTCTTGTAAACTTTCTATAAAAAAGATAATCTCATATTTTTCTGTTAAATTTTTAACTTTTCCACAAAGGGCTTCTTTGTACCACAGAAAATTAATGCAGTTTGGCTTTACCAGAAACAGTGTAATAAATTTAGATGTTTAGTTAATTATATTTTGGATTTTGCTTTAGTTAATGCTTCTCCTGAAATTTTCATGCAAAAAATCAGTAATGTCTTGGTGCAAAGGGCTTATGAGAGGGAGTTTTACAAGTTTTCATGTCAAATGTTACTATGTCAGTTAATTAAAAGGGAAAGACGCTTGTCAATTACAGTAGCCAAATAGTATGTTTGTGTTAAAGTATAACATTGAAATGTCATATGTCATATTATGCTAATCGATAAGTATCAACTCTGGCGTTTGTCAGTCGGATGCTTGTGCGACAGAGTTATAACTAGGGTCAGCTTAGGACACTCCTTTTTGACTCGTGTTCTTCTAATAGTTCATGGAAGACAGCCTTATTTTATGTTACTGGCATCTTAACTCTTGAATGATCTTTTTACCTCTAAAAATATTTTGATTCTGTAAAAATTAAATTTTCATCTTTTATAGAAGTGAATTTGCTTCCATTAATACTTAAAAAAACATGCAATAATCTTTGTTTAATTTAGCATCGAAGTCTATATACCTTGCCTTAAATAAAGGTGACTAACATATTCATTTTATACCCACATTTAACATCGTTTATGCAAATATTTTATTAAAAGAGTTCAAAGCTATCCTTCCCTTTATCAAGCATGTTCAGTTACGAGAAAATTTGTTATAGGTTTCGATAATCCTTATTCTTTGTCACTGCATTTTTGTTTCCAAACAAGGTTGATGTGTTATTTTATATTTACACCAACAACCTGTTTCTTTTACCAAACCATTTAGATTCTGGTTAAGATCATTTTTCTATTGATCTATTAATTTACTGCAAATGCCTACAATATTTCACTTTTCTGGAACTATCATGTGTGATTATATATTGAAAGGTTCCAGTTGAATATTATTATAGAAGTACTCACATGGATGAGTTATTTCTATGAAAACCAATTTGTTTTATCATTGTAAGAAAAGTAGATATATTTTTAATATTTGTTAATTATATAAAGATAATAAATTATTATTATTATTTTATGTCTTGCTGCAGAGTATGGATGCACAAACTGATAGTTCATTTTTTGATGAAGATCCATTATCTTTGAGTATTAAAAAAGAAATCAAGCATGAAACAGAGCGAACAGAACATTTGATTGCTCCTGTTGCTATGACAGATGATAAACCGACAACATCTAGACAAGTAAGATATTTTCATTTACTTTTTGATGGTTTACCTAATATTTAGCATTCTAGTTTAACACTAGATATTTTGATTAAAAGCTTAAAAAAGTGATACCAAACTGTATGTGAAATGATAAAACAGTATGTGTAGGATTGTACGATTGACAAGTCACTCCTGAAAACTCGTGCTTTTGATAAAGAATAAACATTCCGAGCGAGGTTTTATATAAGGTCTCTTGTTTCTTTCTTCGTAGTGCCAAAATATACTGTTCCTCATCACACAAAAAACCTACTGAAATGCAGCTGATATATTCTTGCAAGTAAATTTATAATCTATTCACAGAAACCAGTTTTATGAAGAACATTGTTGTCCTCAGACAAACTACTTCATTGTGTCTCTTATGGTACTGTAAATGTGGCACAGCCATAACAAATTATGTAACAGAGGTAGATTCACATTTTTAGGCTTTTCTTTTCTAATAAATGGTTTTCTGTCCCTACTATCCCATTCACACAATAAACAACAGTAGTTTATGTAACCAAGCCGCAAACCAAGAATAAATGCAATCACTTTCAAATCACCACAAATACTACATTTATATACTGCTTATTGAAGCTTTTCCAATATAGATTTAATATTTTTATAAGTTTCTTTCATAGTGGCAGAGTGGGCCACAGGTACTGACGGGAATTTATTGCCATTATGCAGAAGCCGGCTTTTAAACTAACTTCAGAGGAATCTATGAACAAGTGCCATTCTGTTGGGTTATGTTCATTACAAAGTGGCTGCATAAGAGAAGAAATGTCATTACAAAACGCTAAGGCATTTTCTTCAGAAAAAAAACTTTAAATTCAGAATGATGATTACGATAAGTGCTACATTTCTTTGTATTCCTTTGAAGAAGATTCCATCTTTTTTGCCGGGAAGCAAGCATTCCAGACTGTTTTTTTGATACTTTAAATCTTTTATGAGTTCGTTAAGATTTACTTTAATCAGTAAATGAGGCTCAGATGAAATGCTTTTTTCATAAGTTGTATCACCAGAATCTGTTTATTTCTTTCTTACTTCCACCAGACTCTGAGCTCCCTTCATCTAATGTCACATGTTCTGGAGACTTTGGTGTTGTCAATTCTTTGCAGTATGGATCTGTTCTCATTGCGGATTGTAAGTTTGATTACAACACTCTATGTTTTGATTTTGATGTAATCCCTTTAATGTTTGCTAAGCAGAAATAACAGTCAGAAGAGTGATTTTTGGGTTCCTCCAAATCATAGGGATAGCAATGGCATGTGGCGTTTGACATTTTTCCACACAGTGAGAAACCTAGAACATGATAAACAACAGATATATGGGACCCAGGCCCTTGTTTTCAAGTTCAAGAAAGTAAAGTGATTTAACTAACATAATACAGATTGCTCTCCAGTATCTTAACATCAATTTTTTTTCATGAAAATATTTTTGAAAACCCTATTCAATAATTTGGAAAACTGCTGCCAGTGAACATTGCATTAATAATTTTTTAATCCATAAATTTGCAAAAAAGTAGAAGTTACATTTTGCACAAAACCCCTCAAAGAATGATAACGAGATAGAGATCTAAAAGTACTCGAGTAAAACTCAAAATTATAAATATAATTTATTTTTTAATGATTTCTCAATTTAAGTTGAAGCTTAACAGATAATCATATAAACACATCACGAGATAACTGAATTTTAATGAGTGGTAGTATTTTAAATCTAGTTTTAAAATAACTATTTTTTCTTACTTAGTTTTGTTAGAACCAAGGGTTTTACAGAATTGTAAAACAGCTTATACTAACAATGCTGAACATGTGCCTCACCTCATCCAGTGAGGTGATTGCAGATTTTTCCTTCCCTTTTATTCAACTGAGTTTTGTAAACAATAAACTAACCCGTGGTACAATGATATGTTGTACTATACAATTCCTTAAAAAATCAGGTTTTCTTTAAATTTGTATTTCTAAATTCCCTGCCCTTGCAGATCTGAAATCGCCATAAAAGTAGCTATAAGACTCCATTGAATGAAAGCAACATGTAAGTGGCATCAGCCACAATAATTACTTTATTCAAATTAATAATACTCACTATACAATTAGTTCCTTTCAAGGTGTCACTAGTAGGGTGGATTTACATTTTAGTAGGTTTGACATATAAATTTACAAAGAAGTATGATTAGCTCACAGAAGAAAGTAACGGAATACAACTTCACTTTTAAATTTCTTAAGGAGGCTCATCATGGGATTCTTTTATCATGAGATTGATTTTGCAAATTCAAGTGCCAAATATCTCATGTAATGTTGCCAATAACGATGGTCAACATGATTTTTGTCTCATGAGTACCAATAGGTGTATTTAATGCAATTCTTTATCCTGTTTTCAAATATGTATTCATAATTTCTCCATTACCTACAGCTTCTTTGTTATTTTAATTTGTATAAATATTTAAAAATTTTTTTTTCATTGTCAACTAAAAGATCCTAGAGAATTATAAATATGATTGAACCAAATGAGCTAACTCAAAGAGTAGTGTTGTTATTGTTGTGTAGATTTAGACGTGTATAAATATGTACAAATGTTACCTAGTGCAGCATACATTCATCAGAACAATGCCAGTTGTGAGATAGTGAACCAGGAAACATGTCATTGTAAGTGCTTTATGTGTTACATATTTACAATTTTATTTCTTTTAATTAGTCGTTAGTTACAAAATGCCTAGAGTTTTTTTAAATCTTTTAACTTCTTTTTTTATGTATGTGGTGAAGTAGTGCTCTAGTCCCAAAGGCGAACTTTATTTTGGGTGTAAAGTCAAGACCAAACAAGGGCCTGGGTCCCATATATCTGTTGTTTATCATGATCTAGGCTCCCCACTTCCTTCTCACTTTGTGGAGAAATGCCACACGCCATATGCCATTGCTAAATTTACTAAAATTACTCTTTTGACTAAATGATTTCTTACAAAAATTACATGTGAATTTCTTCAACAGTAGGAATAGAGAAATGTGTTTTTAAACTACAGCTTTCATTAAAAGTTTTTTTGCAAAAATTAAAAGTGAAATTTTTTTCATCTGTATTAGTAGAGATATGCGTTTTTAAATTACTGTGACGAATAAATGTTGTTTTTTTTTTTTTGACAACATGAATATTTAAATGGTGAAAGACTCCTGACAAAAAACACATGAGTGAATAAGAAGATGAGAAGATATGACATTCCTTTCTGTAACAGGTTTTTCTGTAATTTGCAAGCATGTTTCTTTAAAAGTAAAAGTGTTGAAATCATCATATTCTTCATTGAAGACAATCACAAATGCACTTATATTTTAATTTATTGCAAATCACACATTTTGATGTCTGTAAAATACTTCCGGTAATTCTTTCTTCCACATCATCGATAACTTCTTCAATAAGATCCTAAAACAAAAATGTAGCTGTCGAGTTAAAAATCTATCGTAAAAATTTGTTATTTTAAATAATGCCAACTACAAATTGAACACTTTATACTTTAATATTAAATATCTTATGTTCATATTTAAGCAAGCACTTTATATTTGTTTCAAAGTAGCATCATTTATATTAGCAGTTAAAATACAGAGGACAAAATGTAACACAATCAAACTATATGCTACATAGCGCAGAAATTAAAACTGGTCAGTCAACAGGCAATTTCATAATACCAAATAAAAAAAAATTTTTTTTTAATTTACTGTAGTTTAATTCTGTTAATATTAACTGAAAATAGAACCCTGTAAATAAGTGTAGATATTTTCCAAACTCATCCCCAGATTAAGTGATTGGTCATTACATTTGTTCTTAAAACATCAAAGACAGCGAAGAGTAATAAAATTGGTTTTATCATTTTTATTAGATATTCATCTACTGGAAGAATTGAATGAAATGAAAAATAAGAGAAAACAGGCTTAGTACTGGATGGGTGAGTCAAGTAAATAATGAAAGAATTATATACTGAAGATCCAAAAATTATATTAATTGACCATGAAAATGTCAAACAAATTATTTTAATTTCTCTTTAATACATTCTGATGCACAAAAATGAGAGTGCCATGAGAAAAGCAGTGTAATAATTGTATGTTATTTATCTACAAGATTGAGCTACACATTTCTAGAGAAATGTTATCATCGTGTTTCTAAATCACATATATTCAGATACATATCATAAGTTTTTAATGCAATTTATAACCTGCTGAGAAATTTCTTAAAATATTTTTAAATGTGTTTTGATTTTAAGAGAACTCTATGAGCAACAACGTTAGATCTTTAAAAACATATAGAGTAAAAAACGATTTAATAATTCATCATATTTGCATAGCCAGAAGGTAAGAAATACTTACGTATTTTTTTGTGAAATTATATAAGCTCACCGGTGATGGAGTCAGACTTTCTAATTAGCAAAACGGGAAATTAGTTGTGAACAACAAGAGACAGATATTCAGTATTATTCTGGAGGCGAAATACTTGGAAGTATTCTGAAACAAGTTTAATAAAAACATTTAACATATTCTTGGAAATAGGCAGATTTCAATGTGCTTGTGTTTTTTCAATTGAAATCATATCCTACATATAAATGATATTTTTGATTAAATTTGATGTACTGGTCTTGATTGTTCAATTGTAGAAGGTTCTCGTAAACTTTCTATAAGAAGAGATACTCTCATATTTTTTTGTTAAATTTTTCACTTTTCCACAACGGCTTCTTTGTGACACAGATAATTAATGCAGTTTGGCTTTACCAGAAACAGTGTAATAAATTTAGATGTTTAGTTAATCGTATGCTTCTCATGAAATTTTCATGCAAAAAATCTGTGATGTGTTTATTAATGGTTGGTTGATAATGGCATATGTGAGGCTGTAGTTTTATAAGCTTTTCATGTCAAATGTTACTATGTCAGATTAATTAAAAGGAGAAGAAGCTTGTCAATATTTTACTGGCATCTTAACTTTTGAATTATCTTTTTACATCTGAAAATTTTTTGATTCTGTAAAAATTAAATTCTCTTCTTTTATACAAGTTAATACTTAAAAAAACTTGCAATAATCTTTGTTTAATTTAGCATCTATACCCATTACATACCACGTAATTATAATTATACCATTATAATTTAGTCTATATACCCAGTGAATACTTTTCTTATGAAAAATATTGTATCATTTTTAGTAATAAAAAATGATGACCTCTACTGTTATTGTCTACTCATGTATATTTTTTGGAGATTAAGAAATTCATTTGTATCATAAACTTTGGTTTTCATGTGGTATTAGTTATAAATATAGATTATTTGTATAAAAAGTCATTTCCAGACATAACCGACACATATTAGTGCTTTAAAACACGCTTTGATAGTCACACTATTAATATTACTTTTTTTTTGCAGAGTTTGGATCCACAAACTAGTGATTCAGTTTTGGAAGAAAATCCATTATCTTTGCCCATTAAAAAAGAAAAAATGCATGAATCTGTGGAAGAAGAAGATTCTTTTGTACATCTTTCTAAGACAGATGATGGTCTGACAATATTTAAACAAGTAAGCTATTTTCTTCTTATCTTGTTTTAAGTTAAAAACATAAAACCTAGTTATTGTAAGAATTCTTAATTATTCTATTCATTATGATATTTTTATTTGCTGTTTGTTGCTCACATATAATCATTTTGCATTTATGTCTAGCTTGAGATATTTTGATTTATGGTGTAAAAAACATTTTAGTAGAGTATAGGACGGTAAATAGCTTTGTTTAACCGATTGCATCTAACATTTTGTACAACAATACGTAACAAATAAAATACAGTAAGCAGGTGCCTCACGCCTTAAATGAAGGTGACTAACATAGTCATTTTATACCCACATTTAACATTGTTTATAAAAATGTTCTATAACAGTACAAAGCCATCCTTGCCTTTATGAACCTTGTTTAGTTTGTTACAGAAACTTTGTTATAGGTTTTGATAATCCTTATTCTATGACATTTTGTTTCCAAACAAGGTTGATGTGTTTTTTTATATTTACACCAACAACCTGTTTCTTTTACCAAACCATTTAGATTGTGGTTAAGATCATTTTTGTATTGATCTATTAATTTACTGCAAATGCCTACAATATTTCACTCTTCTGGAACTATCATGTGTGATTATATATTGAAAGGTTCCAGTTGAATATTATTATAGAAGTACTCACATGAATGAGTTATTTCTATGAAAACCAATTTGTTTTATCATTGTAAGAAAAGTAGATATATTTTTAATATTTGTTAATTATATAAAGATAATAAATTATTATTATTATTTTATGTTTTGCTGCAGAGTATGGATGCACAAACTGATAGTTCATTTTTTGATGAAGATCCATTATCTTTGAGTATTAAAAAAGAAATAAAGCATGAAACAGAGCGAACAGAACATTTGATTGCTCCTGTTGCTATGACAGATGATAAACCGACAACATCTAGACAAGTAAGATATTTTCATTTACTTTTTGATGGTTTACCTAATATTTAGCATTCTAGTTTAACACTAGATATTTTGATTAAAAGCTTAAAAAAGTGATACCAAACTGTATGTGAAATGATAAAACAGTATGTATAGGATTGTACGATTGACAAGTCACTCCTGAAAACTCGTGGCTTTTGATAAAGAATAAACATTCCGAGCGAGGTTTTATATAAGGTCTCTTGTTTCTTTCTTCGTAGTGCCAAAATATACTGTTCCTCATCACACAAAAAACCTACTGAAATGCAGCTGATATATTCTTGCAAGTAAATTTATAATCTATTCACAGAAACCAGTTTTATGAAGAACATTGTTGTCCTCAGAGAAACTACTTCATTGTGTCTCTTATGGTACTGTAAATGTGGCACAGCCATAACAAATTCTGTAACATATCAAACTGTTTACTACCTCCCAACAGACAGCATGTTATATTATTGCTGTTAAAACATCCATAAAACATAGAAATGAATAAACATAAGAAATATTGTACTTCTTAATACCATTCTTATTGATCTTTGATAACAGCCATGAGGCTACTCTTCCAGGATCTATAATTCATGCATAGTTTTTAGTATGGTATTTATGAGGGTTCCTTGTGATTTTTAATGTGGTTTTATGCCATTTCTCTAGGATTTTTCAGTATTCCTTGATTAGAATCTTTTTTTCATGTGTTTTAAATTATAATCGGTAATTATAATAAAATGATTATACAATAGTAATAATAGTACTGCATGATATAAATCTGAAAATTAGTAGAATGTATTGATATGCCACTATTTTTTAGCAAAAAAATTGCTTTTTTGAAGCCATGGTGTGCATCAGCTTACTCAAAACAATTTCTTAGAGTTTCTTTGCACAGATAATTTTAGAAAACTTCTGTTTTAAGTACATGAACCAGGAGTATTTTCAATGTCCTTGACGAAATTGTTCATTAATCCTAGTTTGATATGTAACAGAGGTAGATTCACATTTTTAGGCTTTTCTTTTCTAATAAATGGTTTTCTGTCCCTACTATCCCATTCACACAATAAACAACAGTAGTTTATGTAACCAAGCCGCAAACCAAGAATAAATGCAATCACTTTCAAATCACCACAAATACTACATTTATATACTGCTTATTGAAGCTTTTCCAATATAGATTTAATATTTTTATAAGTTTCTTTCATAGTGGCAGAGTGGGCCACAGGTACTGACGGGAATTTATTGCCATTATGCAGAAGCCGGCTTTTAAACTAACTTCAGAGGAATCTATGAACAAGTGCCATTCTGTTGGGTTATGTTCATTACAAAGTGGCTGCATAAGAGAAGAAATGTCATTACAAAACGCTAAGGCATTTTCTTCAGAAAAAAAACTTTAAATTCAGAATGATGATTACGATAAGTGCTACATTTCTTTGTATTCCTTTGAAGAAGATTCCATCTTTTTTGCCGGGAAGCAAGCATTCCAGACTGTTTTTTTGATACTTTAAATCTTTTATGAGTTCGTTAAGATTTACTTTAATCAGTAAATGAGGCTCAGATGAAATGCTTTTTTCATAAGTTGTATCACCAGAATCTGTTTATTTCTTTCTTACTTCCACCAGACTCTGAGCTCCCTTCATCTAATGTCACATGTTCTGGAGACTTTGGTGTTGTCAATTCTTTGCAGTATGGATCTGTTCTCATTGCGGATTGTAAGTTTGATTATAACACTCTATGTTTTGATTTTGATGTAATCCCTTTAATGTTTGCTAAGCAGAAATAACAGTCAGAAGAGTGATTTTTGGGTTCCTCCAAATCATAGGGATAGCAATGGCATGTGGCGTTTGACATTTTTCCACACAGTGAGAAACCTAGAACATGATAAACAACAGATATATGGGACCCAGGCCCTTGTTTTCAAGTTCAAGAAAGTAAAGTGATTTAACTAACATAATACAGATTGCTCTCCAGTATCTTAACATCAATTTTTTTTCATGAAAATATTTTTGAAAACCCTATTCAATAATTTGGAAAACTGCTGCCAGTGAACATTGCATTAATAATTTTTTAATCCATAAATTTGCAAAAAAGTAGAAGTTACATTTTGCACAAAACCCCTCAAAGAATGATAACGAGATAGAGATCTAAAAGTACTCGAGTAAAACTCAAAATTATAAATATAATTTATTTTTTAATGATTTCTCAATTTAAGTTGAAGCTTAACAGATAATCATATAAACACATCACGAGATAACTGAATTTTAATGAGTGGTAGTATTTTAAATCTAGTTTTAAAATAACTATTTTTTCTTACTTAGTTTTGTTAGAACCAAGGGTTTTACAGAATTGTAAAACAGCTTATACTAACAATGCTGAACATGTGCCTCACCTCATCCAGTGAGGTGATTGCAGATTTTTCCTTCCCTTTTATTCAACTGAGTTTTGTAAACAATAAACTAACCCGTGGTACAATGATATGTTGTACTATACAATTCCTTAAAAAATCAGGTTTTCTTTAAATTTGTATTTCTAAATTCCCTGCCCTTGCAGATCTGAAATCGCCATAAAAGTAGCTATAAGACTCCATTGAATGAAAGCAACATGTAAGTGGCATCAGCCACAATAATTACTTTATTCAAATTAATAATACTCACTATACAATTAGTTCCTTTCAAGGTGTCACTAGTAGGGTGGATTTACATTTTAGTAGGTTTGACATATAAATTTACAAAGAAGTATGATTAGCTCACAGAAGAAAGTAACGGAATACAACTTCACTTTTAAATTTCTTAAGGAGGCTCATCATGGGATTCTTTTATCATGAGATTGATTTTGCAAATTCAAGTGCCAAATATCTCATGTAATGTTGCCAATAACGATGGTCAACATGATTTTTGTCTCATGAGTACCAATAGGTGTATTTAATGCAATTCTTTATCCTGTTTTCAAATATGTATTCATAATTTCTCCATTACCTACAGCTTCTTTGTTATTTTAATTTGTATAAATATTTAAAAATTTTTTTTTCATTGTCAACTAAAAGATCCTAGAGAATTATAAATATGATTGAACCAAATGAGCTAACTCAAAGAGTAGTGTTGTTATTGTTGTGTAGATTTAGACGTGTATAAATATGTACAAATGTTACCTAGTGCAGCATACATTCATCAGAACAATGCCAGTTGTGAGATAGTGAACCAGGAAACATGTCATTGTAAGTGCTTTATGTGTTACATATTTACAATTTTATTTCTTTTAATTAGTCGTTAGTTACAAAATGCCTAGAGTTTTTTTAAATCTTTTAACTTCTTTTTTTATGTATGTGGTGAAGTAGTGCTCTAGTCCCAAAGGCGAACTTTATTTTGGGTGTAAAGTCAAGACCAAACAAGGGCCTGGGTCCCATATATCTGTTGTTTATCATGATCTAGGCTCCCCACTTCCTTCTCACTTTGTGGAGAAATGCCACACGCCATATGCCATTGCTAAATTTACTAAAATTACTCTTTTGACTAAATGATTTCTTACAAAAATTACATGTGAATTTCTTCAACAGTAGGAATAGAGAAATGTGTTTTTAAACTACAGCTTTCATTAAAAGTTTTTTTGCAAAAATTAAAAGTGAAATTTTTTTCATCTGTATTAGTAGAGATATGCGTTTTTAAATTACTGTGACGAATAAATGTTGTTTTTTTTTTTTTGACAACATGAATATTTAAATGGTGAAAGACTCCTGACAAAAAACACATGAGTGAATAAGAAGATGAGAAGATATGACATTCCTTTCTGTAACAGGTTTTTCTGTAATTTGCAAGCATGTTTCTTTAAAAGTAAAAGTGTTGAAATCATCATATTCTTCATTGAAGACAATCACAAATGCACTTATATTTTAATTTATTGCAAATCACACATTTTGATGTCTGTAAAATACTTCCGGTAATTCTTTCTTCCACATCATCGATAACTTCTTCAATAAGATCCTAAAACAAAAATGTAGCTGTCGAGTTAAAAATCTATCGTAAAAATTTGTTATTTTAAATAATGCCAACTACAAATTGAACACTTTATACTTTAATATTAAATATCTTATGTTCATATTTAAGCAAGCACTTTATATTTGTTTCAAAGTAGCATCATTTATATTAGCAGTTAAAATACAGAGGACAAAATGTAACACAATCAAACTATATGCTACATAGCGCAGAAATTAAAACTGGTCAGTCAACAGGCAATTTCATAATACCAAATAAAAAAAAATTTTTTTTTAATTTACTGTAGTTTAATTCTGTTAATATTAACTGAAAATAGAACCCTGTAAATAAGTGTAGATATTTTCCAAACTCATCCCCAGATTAAGTGATTGGTCATTACATTTGTTCTTAAAACATCAAAGACAGCGAAGAGTAATAAAATTGGTTTTATCATTTTTATTAGATATTCATCTACTGGAAGAATTGAATGAAATGAAAAATAAGAGAAAACAGGCTTAGTACTGGATGGGTGAGTCAAGTAAATAATGAAAGAATTATATACTGAAGATCCAAAAATTATATTAATTGACCATGAAAATGTCAAACAAATTATTTTAATTTCTCTTTAATACATTCTGATGCACAAAAATGAGAGTGCCATGAGAAAAGCAGTGTAATAATTGTATGTTATTTATCTACAAGATTGAGCTACACATTTCTAGAGAAATGTTATCATCGTGTTTCTAAATCACATATATTCAGATACATATCATAAGTTTTTAATGCAATTTATAACCTGCTGAGAAATTTCTTAAAATATTTTTAAATGTGTTTTGATTTTAAGAGAACTCTATGAGCAACAACGTTAGATCTTTAAAAACATATAGAGTAAAAAACGATTTAATAATTCATCATATTTGCATAGCCAGAAGGTAAGAAATACTTACGTATTTTTTTGTGAAATTATATAAGCTCACCGGTGATGGAGTCAGACTTTCTAATTAGCAAAACGGGAAATTAGTTGTGAACAACAAGAGACAGATATTCAGTATTATTCTGGAGGCGAAATACTTGGAAGTATTCTGAAACAAGTTTAATAAAAACATTTAACATATTCTTGGAAATAGGCAGATTTCAATGTGCTTGTGTTTTTTCAATTGAAATCATATCCTACATATAAATGATATTTTTGATTAAATTTGATGTACTGGTCTTGATTGTTCAATTGTAGAAGGTTCTCGTAAACTTTCTATAAGAAGAGATACTCTCATATTTTTTTGTTAAATTTTTCACTTTTCCACAACGGCTTCTTTGTGACACAGATAATTAATGCAGTTTGGCTTTACCAGAAACAGTGTAATAAATTTAGATGTTTAGTTAATCGTATGCTTCTCATGAAATTTTCATGCAAAAAATCTGTGATGTGTTTATTAATGGTTGGTTGATAATGGCATATGTGAGGCTGTAGTTTTATAAGCTTTTCATGTCAAATGTTACTATGTCAGATTAATTAAAAGGAGAAGAAGCTTGTCAATATTTTACTGGCATCTTAACTTTTGAATTATCTTTTTACATCTGAAAATTTTTTGATTCTGTAAAAATTAAATTCTCTTCTTTTATACAAGTTAATACTTAAAAAAACTTGCAATAATCTTTGTTTAATTTAGCATCTATACCCATTACATACCACGTAATTATAATTATACCATTATAATTTAGTCTATATACCCAGTGAATACTTTTCTTATGAAAAATATTGTATCATTTTTAGTAATAAAAAATGATGACCTCTACTGTTATTGTCTACTCATGTATATTTTTTGGAGATTAAGAAATTCATTTGTATCATAAACTTTGGTTTTCATGTGGTATTAGTTATAAATATAGATTATTTGTATAAAAAGTCATTTCCAGACATAACCGACACATATTAGTGCTTTAAAACACGCTTTGATAGTCACACTATTAATATTACTTTTTTTTTGCAGAGTTTGGATCCACAAACTAGTGATTCAGTTTTGGAAGAAAATCCATTATCTTTGCCCATTAAAAAAGAAAAAATGCATGAATCTGTGGAAGAAGAAGATTCTTTTGTACATCTTTCTAAGACAGATGATGGTCTGACAATATTTAAACAAGTAAGCTATTTTCTTCTTATCTTGTTTTAAGTTAAAAACATAAAACCTAGTTATTGTAAGAATTCTTAATTATTCTATTCATTATGATATTTTTATTTGCTGTTTGTTGCTCACATATAATCATTTTGCATTTATGTCTAGCTTGAGATATTTTGATTTATGGTGTAAAAAACATTTTAGTAGAGTATAGGACGGTAAATAGCTTTGTTTAACCGATTGCATCTAACATTTTGTACAACAATACGTAACAAATAAAATACAGTAAGCAGGTGCCTCACGCCTTAAATGAAGGTGACTAACATAGTCATTTTATACCCACATTTAACATTGTTTATAAAAATGTTCTATAACAGTACAAAGCCATCCTTGCCTTTATGAACCTTGTTTAGTTTGTTACAGAAACTTTGTTATAGGTTTTGATAATCCTTATTCTATGACATTTTGTTTCCAAACAAGGTTGATGTGTTTTTTTATATTTACACCAACAACCTGTTTCTTTTACCAAACCATTTAGATTGTGGTTAAGATCATTTTTG
This sequence comes from Lycorma delicatula, assembly GCF_047948215.1. NCBI lineage: Eukaryota > Metazoa > Arthropoda > Insecta > Hemiptera > Fulgoridae > Lycorma > Lycorma delicatula. Next base: position 63,117,276 of record NC_134466.1, read on the forward strand.
TATTGATCTATTAATTTACTGCAAATGCCTACAATATTTCACTCTTCTGGAACTATCATGTGTGATTATATATTGAAAGGTTCCAGTTGAATATTATTATAGAAGTACTCACATGAATGAGTTATTTCTATGAAAACCAATTTGTTTTATCATTGTAAGAAAAGTAGATATATTTTTAATATTTGTTAATTATATAAAGATAATAAATTATTATTATTATTTTATGTTTTGCTGCAGAGTATGGATGCACAAACTGATAGTTCATTTTTTGATGAAGATCCATTATCTTTGAGTATTAAAAAAGAAATAAAGCATGAAACAGAGCGAACAGAACATTTGATTGCTCCTGTTGCTATGACAGATGATAAACCGACAACATCTAGACAAGTAAGATATTTTCATTTACTTTTTGATGGTTTACCTAATATTTAGCATTCTAGTTTAACACTAGATATTTTGATTAAAAGCTTAAAAAAGTGATACCAAACTGTATGTGAAATGATAAAACAGTATGTATAGGATTGTACGATTGACAAGTCACTCCTGAAAACTCGTGGCTTTTGATAAAGAATAAACATTCCGAGCGAGGTTTTATATAAGGTCTCTTGTTTCTTTCTTCGTAGTGCCAAAATATACTGTTCCTCATCACACAAAAAACCTACTGAAATGCAGCTGATATATTCTTGCAAGTAAATTTATAATCTATTCACAGAAACCAGTTTTATGAAGAACATTGTTGTCCTCAGAGAAACTACTTCATTGTGTCTCTTATGGTACTGTAAATGTGGCACAGCCATAACAAATTCTGTAACATATCAAACTGTTTACTACCTCCCAACAGACAGCATGTTATATTATTGCTGTTAAAACATCCATAAAACATAGAAATGAATAAACATAAGAAATATTGTACTTCTTAATACCATTCTTATTGATCTTTGATAACAGCCATGAGGCTACTCTTCCAGGATCTATAATTCATGCATAGTTTTTAGTATGGTATTTATGAGGGTTCCTTGTGATTTTTAATGTGGTTTTATGCCATTTCTCTAGGATTTTTCAGTATTCCTTGATTAGAATCTTTTTTTCATGTGTTTTAAATTATAATCGGTAATTATAATAAAATGATTATACAATAGTAATAATAGTACTGCATGATATAAATCTGAAAATTAGTAGAATGTATTGATATGCCACTATTTTTTAGCAAAAAAATTGCTTTTTTGAAGCCATGGTGTGCATCAGCTTACTCAAAACAATTTCTTAGAGTTTCTTTGCACAGATAATTTTAGAAAACTTCTGTTTTAAGTACATGAACCAGGAGTATTTTCAATGTCCTTGACGAAATTGTTCATTAATCCTAGTTTGATATGTAACAGAGGTAGATTCACATTTTTAGGCTTTTCTTTTCTAATAAATGGTTTTCTGTCCCTACTATCCCATTCACACAATAAACAACAGTAGTTTATGTAACCAAGCCGCAAACCAAGAATAAATGCAATCACTTTCAAATCACCACAAATACTACATTTATATACTGCTTATTGAAGCTTTTCCAATATAGATTTAATATTTTTATAAGTTTCTTTCATAGTGGCAGAGTGGGCCACAGGTACTGACGGGAATTTATTGCCATTATGCAGAAGCCGGCTTTTAAACTAACTTCAGAGGAATCTATGAACAAGTGCCATTCTGTTGGGTTATGTTCATTACAAAGTGGCTGCATAAGAGAAGAAATGTCATTACAAAACGCTAAGGCATTTTCTTCAGAAAAAAAACTTTAAATTCAGAATGATGATTACGATAAGTGCTACATTTCTTTGTATTCCTTTGAAGAAGATTCCATCTTTTTTGCCGGGAAGCAAGCATTCCAGACTGTTTTTTTGATACTTTAAATCTTTTATGAGTTCGTTAAGATTTACTTTAATCAGTAAATGAGGCTCAGATGAAATGCTTTTTTCATAAGTTGTATCACCAGAATCTGTTTATTTCTTTCTTACTTCCACCAGACTCTGAGCTCCCTTCATCTAATGTCACATGTTCTGGAGACTTTGGTGTTGTCAATTCTTTGCAGTATGGATCTGTTCTCATTGCGGATTGTAAGTTTGATTATAACACTCTATGTTTTGATTTTGATGTAATCCCTTTAATGTTTGCTAAGCAGAAATAACAGTCAGAAGAGTGATTTTTGGGTTCCTCCAAATCATAGGGATAGCAATGGCATGTGGCGTTTGACATTTTTCCACACAGTGAGAAACCTAGAACATGATAAACAACAGATATATGGGACCCAGGCCCTTGTTTTCAAGTTCAAGAAAGTAAAGTGATTTAACTAACATAATACAGATTGCTCTCCAGTATCTTAACATCAATTTTTTTTCATGAAAATATTTTTGAAAACCCTATTCAATAATTTGGAAAACTGCTGCCAGTGAACATTGCATTAATAATTTTTTAATCCATAAATTTGCAAAAAAGTAGAAGTTACATTTTGCACAAAACCCCTCAAAGAATGATAACGAGATAGAGATCTAAAAGTACTCGAGTAAAACTCAAAATTATAAATATAATTTATTTTTTAATGATTTCTCAATTTAAGTTGAAGCTTAACAGATAATCATATAAACACATCACGAGATAACTGAATTTTAATGAGTGGTAGTATTTTAAATCTAGTTTTAAAATAACTATTTTTTCTTACTTAGTTTTGTTAGAACCAAGGGTTTTACAGAATTGTAAAACAGCTTATACTAACAATGCTGAACATGTGCCTCACCTCATCCAGTGAGGTGATTGCAGATTTTTCCTTCCCTTTTATTCAACTGAGTTTTGTAAACAATAAACTAACCCGTGGTACAATGATATGTTGTACTATACAATTCCTTAAAAAATCAGGTTTTCTTTAAATTTGTATTTCTAAATTCCCTGCCCTTGCAGATCTGAAATAAAAGTAGCTATAAGACTCCATTGAATGAAAGCAACATGTAAGTGGCATCAGCCACAATAATTACTTTATTCAAATTAATAATACTCACTATACAATTAGTTCCTTTCAAGGTGTCACTAGTAGGGTGGATTTACATTTTAGTAGGTTTGACATATAAATTTACAAAGAAGTATGATTAGCTCACAGAAGAAAGTAACGGAATACAACTTCACTTTTAAATTTCTTAAGGAGGCTCATCATGGGATTCTTTTATCATGAGATTGATTTTGCAAATTCAAGTGCCAAATATCTCATGTAATGTTGCCAATAACGATGGTCAACATGATTTTTGTCTCATGAGTACCAATAGGTGTATTTAATGCAATTCTTTATCCTGTTTTCAAATATGTATTCATAATTTCTCCATTACCTACAGCTTCTTTGTTATTTTAATTTGTATAAATATTTAAAAATTTTTTTTTCATTGTCAACTAAAAGATCCTAGAGAATTATAAATATGATTGAACCAAATGAGCTAACTCAAAGAGTAGTGTTGTTATTGTTGTGTAGATTTAGACGTGTATAAATATGTACAAATGTTACCTAGTGCAGCATGCATTCATCAGAACAATGCCAGTTGTGAGATAGTGAACCAGGAAACATGTCATTGTAAGTGCTTTGTGTGTTACATATTTACAATTTTATTTCTTTTAATTAGTCGTTAGTTACAAAATGCCTAGAGTTTTTTTAAATCTTTTAACTTCTTTTTTTATGTATGTGGTGAAGTAGTGCTCTAGTCCCAAAGGCGAACTTTATTTTGGGTGTAAAGTCAAGACCAAACAAGGGCCTGGGTCCCATATATCTGTTGTTTATCATGATCTAGGCTCCCCACTTCCTTCTCACTTTGTGGAGAAATGCCACACGCCATATGCCATTGCTAAATTTACTAAAATTACTCTTTTGACTAAATGATTTCTTACAAAAATTACATGTGAATTTCTTCAACAGTAGGAATAGAGAAATGTGTTTTTAAACTACAGCTTTCATTAAAAGTTTTTTTGCAAAAATTAAAAGTGAAATTTTTTTCATCTGTATTAGTAGAGATATGCGTTTTTAAATTACTGTGACGAATAAATGTTGTTTTTTTTTTTTTGACAACATGAATATTTAAATGGTGAAAGACTCCTGACAAAAAACACATGAGTGAATAAGAAGATGAGAAGATATGACATTCCTTTCTGTAACAGGTTTTTCTGTAATTTGCAAGCATGTTTCTTTAAAAGTAAAAGTGTTGAAATCATCATATTCTTCATTGAAGACAATCACAAATGCACTTATATTTTAATTTATTGCAAATCACACATTTTGATGTCTGTAAAATACTTCCGGTAATTCTTTCTTCCACATCATCGATAACTTCTTCAATAAGATCCTAAAACAAAAATGTAGCTGTCGAGTTAAAAATCTATCGTAAAAATTTGTTATTTTAAATAATGCCAACTACAAATTGAACACTTTATACTTTAATATTAAATATCTTATGTTCATATTTAAGCAAGCACTTTATATTTGTTTCAAAGTAGCATCATTTATATTAGCAGTTAAAATACAGAGGACAAAATGTAACACAATCAAACTATATGCTACATAGCGCAGAAATTAAAACTGGTCAGTCAACAGGCAATTTCATAATACCAAATAAAAAAAAATTTTTTTTTAATTTACTGTAGTTTAATTCTGTTAATATTAACTGAAAATAGAACCCTGTAAATAAGTGTAGATATTTTCCAAACTCATCCCCAGATTAAGTGATTGGTCATTACATTTGTTCTTAAAACATCAAAGACAGCGAAGAGTAATAAAATTGGTTTTATCATTTTTATTAGATATTCATCTACTGGAAGAATTGAATGAAATGAAAAATAAGAGAAAACAGGCTTAGTACTGGATGGGTGAGTCAAGTAAATAATGAAAGAATTATATACTGAAGATCCAAAAATTATATTAATTGACCATGAAAATGTCAAACAAATTATTTTAATTTCTCTTTAATACATTCTGATGCACAAAAATGAGAGTGCCATGAGAAAAGCAGTGTAATAATTGTATGTTATTTATCTACAAGATTGAGCTACACATTTCTAGAGAAATGTTATCATCGTGTTTCTAAATCACATATATTCAGATACATATCATAAGTTTTTAATGCAATTTATAACCTGCTGAGAAATTTCTTAAAATATTTTTAAATGTGTTTTGATTTTAAGAGAACTCTATGAGCAACAACGTTAGATCTTTAAAAACATATAGAGTAAAAAACGATTTAATAATTCATCATATTTGCATAGCCAGAAGGTAAGAAATACTTACGTATTTTTTTGTGAAATTATATAAGCTCACCGGTGATGGAGTCAGACTTTCTAATTAGCAAAACGGGAAATTAGTTGTGAACAACAAGAGACAGATATTCAGTATTATTCTGGAGGCGAAATACTTGGAAGTATTCTGAAACAAGTTTAATAAAAACATTTAACATATTCTTGGAAATAGGCAGATTTCAATGTGCTTGTGTTTTTTCAATTGAAATCATATCCTACATATAAATGATATTTTTGATTAAATTTGATGTACTGGTCTTGATTGTTCAATTGTAGAAGGTTCTCGTAAACTTTCTATAAGAAGAGATACTCTCATATTTTTTTGTTAAATTTTTCACTTTTCCACAACGGCTTCTTTGTGACACAGATAATTAATGCAGTTTGGCTTTACCAGAAACAGTGTAATAAATTTAGATGTTTAGTTAATCGTATGCTTCTCATGAAATTTTCATGCAAAAAATCTGTGATGTGTTTATTAATGGTTGGTTGATAATGGCATATGTGAGGCTGTAGTTTTATAAGCTTTTCATGTCAAATGTTACTATGTCAGATTAATTAAAAGGAGAAGAAGCTTGTCAATATTTTACTGGCATCTTAACTTTTGAATTATCTTTTTACATCTGAAAATTTTTTGATTCTGTAAAAATTAAATTCTCTTCTTTTATACAAGTTAATACTTAAAAAAACTTGCAATAATCTTTGTTTAATTTAGCATCTATACCCATTACATACCACGTAATTATAATTATACCATTATAATTTAGTCTATATACCCAGTGAATACTTTTCTTATGAAAAATATTGTATCATTTTTAGTAATAAAAAATGATGACCTCTACTGTTATTGTCTACTCATGTATATTTTTTGGAGATTAAGAAATTCATTTGTATCATAAACTTTGGTTTTCATGTGGTATTAGTTATAAATATAGATTATTTGTATAAAAAGTCATTTCCAGACATAACCGACACATATTAGTGCTTTAAAACACGCTTTGATAGTCACACTATTAATATTACTTTTTTTTTGCAGAGTTTGGATCCACAAACTAGTGATTCAGTTTTGGAAGAAAATCCATTATCTTTGCCCATTAAAAAAGAAAAAATGCATGAATCTGTGGAAGAAGAAGATTCTTTTGTACATCTTTCTAAGACAGATGATGGTCTGACAATATTTAAACAAGTAAGCTATTTTCTTCTTATCTTGTTTTAAGTTAAAAACATAAAACCTAGTTATTGTAAGAATTCTTAATTATTCTATTCATTATGATATTTTTATTTGCTGTTTGTTGCTCACATATAATCATTTTGCATTTATGTCTAGCTTGAGATATTTTGATTTATGGTGTAAAAAACATTTTAGTAGAGTATAGGACGGTAAATAGCTTTGTTTAACCGATTGCATCTAACATTTTGTACAACAATACGTAACAAATAAAATACAGTAAGCAGGTGCCTCACGCCTTAAATGAAGGTGACTAACATAGTCATTTTATACCCACATTTAACATTGTTTATAAAAATGTTCTATAACAGTACAAAGCCATCCTTGCCTTTATGAACCTTGTTTAGTTTGTTACAGAAACTTTGTTATAGGTTTTGATAATCCTTATTCTATGACATTTTGTTTCCAAACAAGGTTGATGTGTTTTTTTATATTTACACCAACAACCTGTTTCTTTTACCAAACCATTTAGATTGTGGTTAAGATCATTTTTGTATTGATCTATTAATTTACTGCAAATGCCTACAATATTTCACTCTTCTGGAACTATCATGTGTGATTATATATTGAAAGGTTCCAGTTGAATATTATTATAGAAGTACTCACATGAATGAGTTATTTCTATGAAAACCAATTTGTTTTATCATTGTAAGAAAAGTAGATATATTTTTAATATTTGTTAATTATATAAAGATAATAAATTATTATTATTATTTTATGTTTTGCTGCAGAGTATGGATGCACAAACTGATAGTTCATTTTTTGATGAAGATCCATTATCTTTGAGTATTAAAAAAGAAATAAAGCATGAAACAGAGCGAACAGAACATTTGATTGCTCCTGTTGCTATGACAGATGATAAACCGACAACATCTAGACAAGTAAGATATTTTCATTTACTTTTTGATGGTTTACCTAATATTTAGCATTCTAGTTTAACACTAGATATTTTGATTAAAAGCTTAAAAAAGTGATACCAAACTGTATGTGAAATGATAAAACAGTATGTATAGGATTGTACGATTGACAAGTCACTCCTGAAAACTCGTGGCTTTTGATAAAGAATAAACATTCCGAGCGAGGTTTTATATAAGGTCTCTTGTTTCTTTCTTCGTAGTGCCAAAATATACTGTTCCTCATCACACAAAAAACCTACTGAAATGCAGCTGATATATTCTTGCAAGTAAATTTATAATCTATTCACAGAAACCAGTTTTATGAAGAACATTGTTGTCCTCAGAGAAACTACTTCATTGTGTCTCTTATGGTACTGTAAATGTGGCACAGCCATAACAAATTCTGTAACATATCAAACTGTTTACTACCTCCCAACAGACAGCATGTTATATTATTGCTGTTAAAACATCCATAAAACATAGAAATGAATAAACATAAGAAATATTGTACTTCTTAATACCATTCTTATTGATCTTTGATAACAGCCATGAGGCTACTCTTCCAGGATCTATAATTCATGCATAGTTTTTAGTATGGTATTTATGAGGGTTCCTTGTGATTTTTAATGTGGTTTTATGCCATTTCTCTAGGATTTTTCAGTATTCCTTGATTAGAATCTTTTTTTCATGTGTTTTAAATTATAATCGGTAATTATAATAAAATGATTATACAATAGTAATAATAGTACTGCATGATATAAATCTGAAAATTAGTAGAATGTATTGATATGCCACTATTTTTTAGCAAAAAAATTGCTTTTTTGAAGCCATGGTGTGCATCAGCTTACTCAAAACAATTTCTTAGAGTTTCTTTGCACAGATAATTTTAGAAAACTTCTGTTTTAAGTACATGAACCAGGAGTATTTTCAATGTCCTTGACGAAATTGTTCATTAATCCTAGTTTGATATGTAACAGAGGTAGATTCACATTTTTAGGCTTTTCTTTTCTAATAAATGGTTTTCTGTCCCTACTATCCCATTCACACAATAAACAACAGTAGTTTATGTAACCAAGCCGCAAACCAAGAATAAATGCAATCACTTTCAAATCACCACAAATACTACATTTATATACTGCTTATTGAAGCTTTTCCAATATAGATTTAATATTTTTATAAGTTTCTTTCATAGTGGCAGAGTGGGCCACAGGTACTGACGGGAATTTATTGCCATTATGCAGAAGCCGGCTTTTAAACTAACTTCAGAGGAATCTATGAACAAGTGCCATTCTGTTGGGTTATGTTCATTACAAAGTGGCTGCATAAGAGAAGAAATGTCATTACAAAACGCTAAGGCATTTTCTTCAGAAAAAAAACTTTAAATTCAGAATGATGATTACGATAAGTGCTACATTTCTTTGTATTCCTTTGAAGAAGATTCCATCTTTTTTGCCGGGAAGCAAGCATTCCAGACTGTTTTTTTGATACTTTAAATCTTTTATGAGTTCGTTAAGATTTACTTTAATCAGTAAATGAGGCTCAGATGAAATGCTTTTTTCATAAGTTGTATCACCAGAATCTGTTTATTTCTTTCTTACTTCCACCAGACTCTGAGCTCCCTTCATCTAATGTCACATGTTCTGGAGACTTTGGTGTTGTCAATTCTTTGCAGTATGGATCTGTTCTCATTGCGGATTGTAAGTTTGATTATAACACTCTATGTTTTGATTTTGATGTAATCCCTTTAATGTTTGCTAAGCAGAAATAACAGTCAGAAGAGTGATTTTTGGGTTCCTCCAAATCATAGGGATAGCAATGGCATGTGGCGTTTGACATTTTTCCACACAGTGAGAAACCTAGAACATGATAAACAACAGATATATGGGACCCAGGCCCTTGTTTTCAAGTTCAAGAAAGTAAAGTGATTTAACTAACATAATACAGATTGCTCTCCAGTATCTTAACATCAATTTTTTTTCATGAAAATATTTTTGAAAACCCTATTCAATAATTTGGAAAACTGCTGCCAGTGAACATTGCATTAATAATTTTTTAATCCATAAATTTGCAAAAAAGTAGAAGTTACATTTTGCACAAAACCCCTCAAAGAATGATAACGAGATAGAGATCTAAAAGTACTCGAGTAAAACTCAAAATTATAAATATAATTTATTTTTTAATGATTTCTCAATTTAAGTTGAAGCTTAACAGATAATCATATAAACACATCACGAGATAACTGAATTTTAATGAGTGGTAGTATTTTAAATCTAGTTTTAAAATAACTATTTTTTCTTACTTAGTTTTGTTAGAACCAAGGGTTTTACAGAATTGTAAAACAGCTTATACTAACAATGCTGAACATGTGCCTCACCTCATCCAGTGAGGTGATTGCAGATTTTTCCTTCCCTTTTATTCAACTGAGTTTTGTAAACAATAAACTAACCCGTGGTACAATGATATGTTGTACTATACAATTCCTTAAAAAATCAGGTTTTCTTTAAATTTGTATTTCTAAATTCCCTGCCCTTGCAGATCTGAAATCGCCATAAAAGTAGCTATAAGACTCCATTGAATGAAAGCAACATGTAAGTGGCATCAGCCACAATAATTACTTTATTCAAATTAATAATACTCACTATACAATTAGTTCCTTTCAAGGTGTCACTAGTAGGGTGGATTTACATTTTAGTAGGTTTGACATATAAATTTACAAAGAAGTATGATTAGCTCACAGAAGAAAGTAACGGAATACAACTTCACTTTTAAATTTCTTAAGGAGGCTCATCATGGGATTCTTTTATCATGAGATTGATTTTGCAAATTCAAGTGCCAAATATCTCATGTAATGTTGCCAATAACGATGGTCAACATGATTTTTGTCTCATGAGTACCAATAGGTGTATTTAATGCAATTCTTTATCCTGTTTTCAAATATGTATTCATAATTTCTCCATTACCTACAGCTTCTTTGTTATTTTAATTTGTATAAATATTTAAAAATTTTTTTTTCATTGTCAACTAAAAGATCCTAGAGAATTATAAATATGATTGAACCAAATGAGCTAACTCAAAGAGTAGTGTTGTTATTGTTGTGTAGATTTAGACGTGTATAAATATGTACAAATGTTACCTAGTGCAGCATGCATTCATCAGAACAATGCCAGTTGTGAGATAGTGAACCAGGAAACATGTCATTGTAAGTGCTTTGTGTGTTACATATTTACAATTTTATTTCTTTTAATTAGTCGTTAGTTACAAAATGCCTAGAGTTTTTTTAAATCTTGTTGTCCTCAGAGAAACTACTTCATTGTGTCTCTTATGGTACTGTAAATGTGGCACAGCCAGAAGAAATTGTTTTTTTACCTCCCAACAGACAGCATGTTGCATTATTGCTGTTGAAACATCCATAAAATATAGAAATGAATAAATGTAAGAAATATTGTACTTCTTAATACTTCATGTATAGTTTTTAGTGTGGTATTTATGTGTTTTCTGGGGGTTCCTTGGGATTTTTAATGTGGTTTTATGGGGTTTTTCAGTACTCATTGATTAGAACCTTTTTTTCATGTGTATTAAATTATAATTGGTAATTATAATAAAATGATTATTCAATATTAATATGACTATTGCATGATATAAATCTGAAAATTAGAATATATTTAAGTGCTATTTTTTAGCAAAGTATCAGCTTTCTCAAAACAAGGTTAATTTCTTAGTTTCTTTTCACAGGGAATTGAATTCATATTTAAATGGTAGTATAAATTAAATTTGTGCTTAAATAGTTGGCAGCTTTAAACATCCACTAGGAACTGTTGAAACCATTCCCAGTATTGAATTCACTTCGCACAGTCTCTGGCCAATAACTGTTGAATCGCTTTATATTGGACAAGACTGAGCTTATTACATGTTGCAGTTGTTTTTCTGTTAAGCTAACTTTTGCATGGATTTGTTAAGACTACATCACATAGTTGTCTATACGTCTTCATCAAGTACTTATGGTGTACCACTTCACTCATATTTCTTTACTGATCCAATCTCCCCAAAGTCTTCGATTAGTGTTCGTACGCTATATCGATTAGGAACCAGTATACCTGGAAATCTAATAAAATACTAATCTTTCACTGTCTGTATATACTCCTTATGCTTATGAAGATGTGTTAAATGAGAAATATTCACTGTTCCGTGTGCACATGGAAAGACAGCTTCAATCATATCTTCTTTAGTTGAGACACATATTCTTGTCGCAACATCCTGATCGGGTCATGGAAGCTACCTGCATTCAATACAGAATTACAAACCTTTGTAGAAAACATTACTCATATTAACACAGAATAAAATCCCTAAACCTATAATCATGTTTATGTTGGTATGTAGTTACTTTTCGAATGCACTGGATTATGAACTTCCTGTTAGAGCTCGCGCTTTAGAATGGTATATTTTCATCAAGTTAGATGGTACCAGTGAATTTAATTGACAGAATCTGATAACTGCTGAATATTTTGTCTACAAAGATGCTAATCTTGTTACCAAAATAGCTGTGAAAAAAATATGTGTGGCTTTGTGTGAGTTGTAAAGGGTGAGAAAAATTCAGTCTCCTTCTTTAAAAATTGACCATAAAATACAAACAACTTAGTGATTGATTTGCCCTGTTAACCAGTTTTAGAGATCTTAGCAATGAAATTTATATAATTTATTTATAAAGAGATGGTTTCATCATTACTCGAAATTTGATCAATATTGACTGTTGAAGAAAAATAAGTAACTTCTTAATAATCAACTAATTTTTTCTAAATGATGTGTTACTGAATTTGGATCTCAGGTGTTAATTACATGCTAAGATGCTATTGTACTGTTTTATCACATTGTTTGGCCAAAATTGTGCAAGAATGTTTCCCAAACATTGATACAATAAACTGTAGCTTTGATACTGCAATAAATCCACAATTGATCCGAAGTGATGTTCACTTTTTTTTTGTCTTCAGTCACTTGACTGGTTTGATGTAGCTCTCCAAGTTTCACTATGCAGTGCTAGTCATTTCATTTCGGTATACCCCTACATCCTACATCCCTAACAATTTGTTTTACATATTCCAAACATTGCCTGCCTACACAATTTTTTCCTTCTACCTGTACGTCCAATATTAAAGCGACTATTCCAGGATGCCTTAGTATGTGGCCTATAAGTCTGTCTCTTCTTTTAGGTATATTTTTCCAAATGCTTCTTTCTTCATCTATTTACCGCAACACCTCTTCATTTGTCACTTTATCCAGCCATTTGATTTTTAACATTTTCCTATAGCACACCATTTCAAAAGCTTCTTATCTTTTCTTCTCAGATACTCCAATTGTCAAAGTTTCATTTCCATATAAAGCGACACTCCAAATGTATACTATAAAAAATCTTTTCCTGTAATTTATATTAATTTTTAATGTAAAGAAATTATATTTCTGACGAAGGCTCGTTTCCCCTGTGTTATTTAGCATTTTATGTTGCTCCTGCTTAGTCAATCTTTAGTAATTCTACTTCCCAAATAACAAAATTCTTCTACCTCCATAATCTTTTCTCCTCCTATTTTCACATTCAGTGGTCCATCTTCGTTATTTTTACTACAATTCATTTCTTTCGTTTTGTTCTTGTTTATTTTCATGCAGTAGTTCTTGTATAGGACTTCATCCGTGCCGTTCATTGTTTCTTCTAAATCCTTTTTATTCTGAGCTAGAATTACTATCATCAGCAAATCGTAGCATCTTTATATTTTCACCTTGTACTGTTACTCCGGATCTAAATTGTTCTTTAACATCATTAATTGCTAGTTATATGTAAAGAATTAAATGTAACGGGGATAGGGAACATCCTTGTCGGACTTCCTTTCTTATTATAGCTTTATTCTTATGTTCTTCCATTATTATTGTTACTATTTGGTTCCTGTAAATGTTAGCAATCATTCTTCTATCTCTGTACTTGAACCCTAATTTTTTAAATTGCTGAACATTTTATTCCAGTCTACGTTATCAAATGGCTTTTCTAGGTCTTTAAATGCCAAGTATGTTAGTTTGTTTTTCTTTAATCTTTCTTCTACTGTTAATCTGAGGCCTAAAATTGCGTCACTTGTCCCTATACTTTTCCTGAAAAAACCAAATTGGTCTTCTCCTAACACTTCTTCCACTCTCCTCTCAATTCTTCTGTACAGAATTCTTGTTAAGTTTTACTGCGCAGTAATTCTACAGGTATTCCGTCTATTCCAGGAGCCTTTCTGCCATTCAAATCTTTTAATGCTTTCTTAAATTCAGATCTCAGTATTGCTTCTCCCCTTTCATCTTCTTTGACATCCACTTCTTCCTCTATAACATCATTTTCTAATTCATTTCCTCCGCATAACACTTCAATATATTCCACCCACTTGTCGACCTTTCCTTTCAAATTATAAATTCGTGTACCATCTTTGTTTAACACATTGGATTTTAATTTATGTACCCAAAAATTTTCCTTAACTTTCCTGTATGCTCCATCTATTTTACCAATGTTCATTTCTCTTTCCACTTCTGAACACATTTCTTTAATCCACTCTTCTTTTGCTAGTTTGCACTTCCTGTTTGTTGTATTTCTTAATTGTCGATAGTTCCTTTTTACTTTCTTCATCACTAGCATTCTTATATTTTCTACGTTCATCCATCAGTTGCAATATATCATCTGAAACCTAAGGATTTGTACCAGTTCTCTTTGTTCCACCTAAGTTCGCTTCTGCTGATTTTTAAGAATTTCCTTTTTAACATTCACCCATTCTTCTTTTACATTTTCTGCTTTATCTGAGACCTCTTGCAATGTCCTTTTCAAAAATCTTCTTTACCTCCTCTTCCTCAAGCTTCTCTAAATTCCACCGATTCTTCTGACACCTTTTCTTCAGGCTTTTAAACAACAATCTACATTTCATTATCACTAAATTATGGTCGCTATCAATGTCTGCTCCAGGGTAAGTTTTGCAATCACCGAGTTTATTTCTAAATCTTTGCTTAACCGTGATATAATCTATCATCAGATAGATTATATCTTGCAGTATTGCCTGGCTTTTTCCATGTGTATATTCTTCTACTATGATTTTTAAACTGGGTGTTGGCAATTACTAAATTATACTTCGTGCAAAACTCTATAAGTCGGTCCCCTCTTTCATTCCTATTGTCCAGCCCGTATTCACCCACTATATTTCCTTCCTTGCCTTTTCCAATGTTTGCATTCCAGTCTGCCAACTGTTATTTAATTTTCATCTCCTTTTAGGAGTTTAATTGCTTTGTCAATTTCTTTGTATACACACTACTTCATCATCATCGTAGGCGCTTGTTAACAATCATTGTCGGTTTAAGTTTTGATTTTATCCTTATTACAATGATTTTATCGCTATGCATTTTGAAATACTCTACTCTCTTCCCTGTTCTGTATCTTCTTGTTCGTAACAAAACCTACTCCTGCCTGCCCATTATATGAACCTGAGTCAATTATTCTAAAATCACCTGATTAAACGTCGTTTTGCTCTTCCCACCGAACCTCGCTATTTTTTACTACAGCTACATTTATCCTATCCATTTCCCTCTTTGAATTTTCTAACCTACCAACCTTTTTTAGACTTCTAACATTTCACGCCCTGACTCGTAGAATGTTATTTTTTTTATTTTCTGGTGACCCCTTCCTTAGTACTCCCTAGCCGGAGATTCGAACAGGGGACTAGTTTACCTCCGGAATATTTTACCAAGGAAGGCACCTCAATCATTGCTATACGAAAATGCAGAGAGCTACATTTTCTTGGAAAAAAGCAGCTGTAGTTTTCCATTGCTTTCAGCTGCGCAGTACTCAGAGGACTGAGTACTGCTGATATGACTGATAGGACTGAGTGATGTTGATATGACCATTTAAGTCGTCCTGACCTACACCCTTAACAACTACTGAAAGAGCTGCTGCCCTCATTCAGGAATCATTCCTTAGTCTGGCTCTCAAGAGATACCTCTCCGATATGATTGCACCTTCAGTCCAGCTACTCTGTATCACTGAGCACTCAAACCCCTGGCAAGACCTTGCTGAAACGGCAAGGTCTCATGATTTATAGAGAGAGATGTTCACTAGCTAACACTAAATGTCATTACTACGTGTTAATTAATTTTGTTATTTTTTTAAAGATCTATTTGTTGCTCATAGAGTTCTCTAAAATCAGAACACATTTAAGAATCATTTAAACAAGACAAATTATTTCTCAGCAGATTATAAATTGCATTTTAAAAACTTATGGTATGAATCTGAATATATGTGATTTAGAAACATGATAACATTTCTCGACAAATGTGTAGCTCACTCTTATAGGTAAGTAACATACAATTATTTCAGGTTTTATCTCAGCATACATTGCTTTTCTCGTGGCACTCTCATTTTTGTGTATTAGAATGTATTAAAGAGAAATTAAAATTCTTTGTTTGACATTTTCATGGTCAATTAATATAATTTTGGATCTTCAGTATATAATTCTTTCATTATTTACTTGACTCACCCAATTCTTTCATTATTTACTTGACTCACCCATCCAGTACTAAGCCTGTTTTCTCTTATTTTTCATTTCATTCAGTTCATCCAGTGCATGAAAATCTAATAAAAATGATAAACCGATCGTATTACTCTTCTGTGTGTTTGATTTTTTAAGAACAAATGTAATGCCCAATCACTTAATCTGGGGATGAGTTTGGAAAATATCTACACTTATTGCCAGGATTCTATTTTCAGTCAATATTAACAGAATTAAACTACAGTAAATTTAAAAAAATTTGTTTTTTTTTTATTTGGCATTATGAAATTACCTGTTGACTGACAAGTTTTAGTTTCTGTGCTATGTAGCGTATAGTTTGATTGTGTTACATTTTGTTTTCTGTATTTTAACTGCTAATACTAACAAAATTTTTATTTTTGCTACTCTGAAACTAACATATTGTGCTTGCTTAAATATGAACTTAAGATATTTAATATTAAAGTATAAGTTTTCAATTTGTAGTAGGAATTATTAAAAATAACAAATTTTCCGATAGATTAACTTAACATTTACGTTTGTTTTTTAGGATCTTAATGAAGAAGTTATCAATGATGTGGAGGAAAGAATTACTGAAAGTAGTTTACAGAGATCAAAATGTGTGGTTTGCAATAAATTAAAATATAAGTGCATTTGTGATTATGTCATCGATGAAGAATATGAAGATTTCAACACTGTCTCTTTTAAAGAAAAGTGCTTGCAAATTACAGAAAAACCTGTTAAAGAAAGGAATGTCATATCTTCTCATCTTCCTATTCACACGTGTGTTTTTTGTCAGGAGTCTTTCACTCAGAGATCTACATTAGAGTCACACTTATCTATTCATGTTGTCAAAAAAAACTTAAAATGTAATTTTTCTAAAAAAACTTTTAATCAAAGCAGTAATTTAAAAAGACATGTCTCTATTCATACTGATGAGAAGAAATTCACTTGTAATTTTTGTAAGAAATCATTTAGTCTAAAGCATCATTTAAAAACTCATCTCTTTATTCATACTGGTGAGAAGAAATTCACTTGTAATTTTTGTAAGAAATCATTTATTCAAAAGGGTAATTTAAAAACTCATCTCTTTATTCATACTGGTGAGAAGAAATTCACTTGTAATTTTTGTAAAAAAACTTTTGATCAAAGCTGTAATTTAAAATCACATCTCTCTATTCATACTGGTGAGAAGAAATTCACTTGTAATTTTTGTAAAAAAACTTTTGATCAAAGCTGTAATTTAAAATCACATCTCTCTATTCATACTGGTGAGAAGAAATTCACTTGTAATTTTTGTAAAAAAACTTTTAATCAAAGCTGTAATTTAAAATCACATCTCTATATTCATACTGGTGAGAAGAAATTCACTTGTAATTTTTGTAAAAAAACTTTTAATCAAAGCTGTAATTTAAAATCACATCTCTCTATTCATACTGGTGAGAAGAAATTCACTTGTAATTTTTGTAAGAAATCATTTAGTAAAAAGCATCATTTAAAAACTCATCTCTTTATTCATACTGGTGAGAAGAAATTCACTTGTAATTTTTGTAAGAAATCATTTAGTCTAAAGCATCATTTAAAAAGACATCTCTCTATTCATACTGAAGAGAAGAAATTCACTTGTAATTTTTGTAAAAAAACATTCAGTATAAAGAGTAGTTTAAAAAGTCATCTCTCTATTCATACTGGTGAGAAGAAATTCACTTGTAATTTTTGTAAGAAATCATTCAGACATGGCAGTAGTTTAAAAACCCATCTCTCTATTCATACTGGTGAGAAGAAATTCACTTGTAATTTTTGTAAAAAAACTTTTAATCAAAGCTGTAATTTAAAATCACATCTCTCTATTCATACTGGTGAGAAGAAATTCACTTGTAATTTTTGTAAGAAATCATTCAGACATGGCAGTAGTTTAAAAACCCATCTCTCTATTCATACTGGTGAGAAGAAATTCACTTGTAATTTTTGTAAGAAATCATTCAGACATGGCAGTAGTTTAAAAACCCATGTCTCTATTCATACTGGTGAGAAGAAATTCACTTGTAATTTTTGTAAAAAAACTTTTAATCAAAGCTGTAATTTAAAATCACATCTCTCTATTCATACTGGTGAGAAGAAATTCACTTGTAATTTTTGTAAGAAATCATTCAGACATGGCAGTAGTTTAAAAACCCATCTCTCTATTCATACTGGTGAGAAGAAATTCACTTGTAATTTTTGTAAGAAATCATTTAGTCTAAAGCATCATTTAAAAAGACATCTCTCTATTCATACTGGTGAGAAGAAATTCACTTGTAATTTTTGTAAAAAAACTTTTAATCAAAGCTGTAATTTAAAATCACATCTCTCTATTCATACTGGTGAGAAGAAATTCACTTGTAATTTTTGTAAGAAATCATTCAGACATGGCAGTAGTTTAAAAACCCATCTCTCTATTCATACTGGTGAGAAGAAATTCACTTGTAATTTTTGTAAGAAATCATTCAGACATGGCAGTAGTTTAAAAACCCATCTCTCTATTCATACTGGTGAGAAGAAATTCACTTGTAATTTTTGTAAAAAAACTTTTAATCAAAGCTGTAATTTAAAATCACATCTCTCTATTCATACTGGTGAGAAGAAATTCACTTGTAATTTTTGTAAAAAAACTTTTAATCAAAGCTGTAATTTAAAATCACATCTCTCTATTCATACTGGTGAGAAGAAATTCACTTGTAATTTTTGTAAAAAAACTTTTAATCAAAGCTGTAATTTAAAATCACATCTCTCTATTCATACTGGTGAGAAGAAATTCACTTGTAATTTTTGTAAGAAATCATTCAGACATGGCAGTAGTTTAAAAACCCATCTCTCTATTCATACTGGTGAGAAGAAATTCACTTTAATATTTGTAAGAAAACATTTAGACATGGCAATAGTTTAAAAACGCATCTTTCTATTCATACTGGTGGGAAGAAATTTACTTGTAATCTTTGTAAGAAAACATTTAATCGAAAGGATAATTTAAAAGTACACCTTTCTATTCATAATGGTTAGAAAAATTTTACATGTAATTTTTATCCAAAACATTTTACACAAAAGTTAAATAAGGTTGACAGAGTGGTATAAGTTATTTCTATTTAGAATAGGGTCTTTGCTAGTTTTTAGTCGTAGCTAGTTTTTTTTTGCATTGCATATACACTATTATTAAAACTAATTATTTTATACATAAGATGATTTGGAATGATTTATATAATGTATTTATAATTCTGTTAATAAAAAAACGTTTTAATAACTTGTTTGTTTTTTTTTTTTTTTTTTTTGTCTTCAGTCATTTGACTGGTTTGATGCAGCTCTC
The DNA here is from genome assembly GCF_047948215.1 of Lycorma delicatula. Classification (NCBI taxonomy): domain Eukaryota; kingdom Metazoa; phylum Arthropoda; class Insecta; order Hemiptera; family Fulgoridae; genus Lycorma; species Lycorma delicatula. The sequence continues at coordinate 63,136,584 of NC_134466.1, forward strand.
CAAGATTCCCTATCTAGTGCTAGTCGTTTCATTTCAGTATACCCTCTACATCCTACATCCCCAGCAATTTGTTTTACATACTCCAAACGTGGCCTGCCTACACAATTTTTCCCTTCTACCTGTCCTTCCAATATTAAAGCGACTATTCCAGGATGCCTTAGTATGTGGCCTATAAGTCTGTTTCTTCTTTTAACTATATTTTTCCAAATGCTACTTTCTTCATCTATTTGCCGCAATACCTCTTCATTTGTCACTTTATCCACCCATCTGATTTTTAACATTCTCCTATAGCACCGCATTTCAAAAGCTTCTAATCTTTTCTTCTCAGATACTCCGATCGTCCAAGTTTCACTTCCATATAAAGCGACACTCCAAACATACACTTTCAAAAATCTTTTCCTGACATTTAAATTCATTTTTGATGTAAACAAATTATATTTCTTACTGAAGGCTCGTTTAGCTTGTGCTATTCGGCATTTTATATCGCTCCTGCTTCGTCCATCTTTAGTAATTTTACTTCCCAAATAACAAAATTCTTCTACCTCCATAATCTTTTCTCCTCCTATTTTCACATTCAGTGGTCCATCTTTGTTATTTCTACTACATTTCATTACTTTTGTTTTGTTCTTGTTTATTTTCATGCGATAGTTTTTGCGTAGGACTTCATCTATGCCGTTCATTGTTTCTTCTAAATCCTTTTTACTCTCGGCTAGAATTACTATATCATCAGCAAATCGTAGCATCTTTATCTTTTCACCTTGTACTGTTACTCCGAATCTAAATTGTTCTTTAACATCATTAACTGCTAGTTCCATGTAAAGATTAAAAAGTAACGGCGATAGGGAACATCCTTGTCGGACTCCCTTTCTTATTAGGGCTTCTTTCTTATGTTCTTCAATTGTTATTGTTGCTGTTTGGTTCCTGTACATGTTAGCAATTGTTCTTCTATCTCTGTATTTGAACCCTAATTTTTTTAAAATGCTGAACATTTTATTCCAGTCTACGTTATCGAAAGCCTTTTCTAGGTCTATAAACGCCAAGTATGTTGGTTTGTTTTTCTTTAATCTTCCTTCTACTATTAATCTGAGGCCTAAAATTGCTTCCCTTGTCCCCATACTTTTCCTGAAACCAAATTGGTCTTCTCCTAACACTTCTTCCACTCTCCTCTCAATTCTTCTGTATAAAAGTCTAGTTAAGATTTTTGATGCATGACTAGTTAAACTAATTGTTCTGTATTCTTCACATTTATCTGCCCCTGCTTTCTTTGGTATCATAACTATAACACTTTTTTTGAAGTCTGATGGAAATTCCCCATTTTCATAAATATTACACACCAGTTTGTATAATCTATCAATCGCTTCCTCACCTGCACTGCGCAGTAATTCTACAGGTATTCCGTCTATTCCAGGAGCCTTTCTGCCATTTAAATCTTTTAATGCTCTCTTAAATTCAGATCTCAGTATTGTTTCTCCCATTTCATCCTCCTCAACTTCCTCTTCTTCCTCTATAACACCATTTTCTAATTCATTTCCTCCGTATAACTCTTCAATATATTCCACCCATCTATCGACTTTACCTTTCGTATTACACATTGGTATACCATCTTTGTTTAACACATTATTAGATTTTAATTTATGTACCCCAAACTTTCCTTAACTTTCCTGTATGCTCCGTCTATTTTACCAATGTTCATTTCTCTTTCCACTTCTGAACACTTTTCTTTAATCCACTCTTCTTTCACCAGTTTGCACTTCCTGTTTATAGCATTTCTTAATTGCCGATAGTTCCTTTTACTTTCTTCATCACTAGCATTCTTATATTTTCTACGTTCATCCATCAGCTGCAATATATCGTCTGAAACCCAAGGTTTTCTACCGGTTCTCTTTATTCCGCCTAAGTTTGCTTCTGCTGATTTAAGAATTTCCTTTTTAACATTCTCCCATTCTTCTTCTACATTTTCTACCTTATCTTTTTTACTCAGACCTCTTGCGATGTCCTCCTCAAAAATCTTCTTTACCTCCTCTTCCTCAAGCTTCTCTAAATTCCACCGATTCATCTGACACCTTTTCTTCAGGTTTTTAAACCCCAGTCTACATTTCATTATCACCAAATTATGGTCGCTATCAATGTCTGCTCCAGGGTAAGTTTTGCAGTCAACGAGTTGATTTCTAAATCTTTGCTTAACCATGATATAATCTATCTGATACCTTGCAGTATCGCCTGGCTTTTTCCAAGTGTATATTCTTCTATTATGATTTTTAAATTGGGTGTTGGCAATTACTAAATTATACTTCGTGCAAAACTCTATAAGTCGGTCCCCTCTTTCATTTCTTTTGCCCAGCCCGTATTCACCCACTATATTTCCTTCCTTGCCTTTTCCAATGCTTGCATTCCAATCTCCAACTATTATTAAATTTTCATCTCCTTTTACGTGTTTAATTGCTTCATCAATCTCTTCGTATACACACTCTACCTCATCATCATCATGGGCGCTTGTAGGCATATAAACGTTAACAATCGTTGTCGGTTTAGGTTTTGATTTTATCCTTATTACAATGATTCTATCGCTATGCGTTTTGAAATACTCCACTCTCCTCCCTATCTTCTTGTTCATCACGAAACCTACTCCTGCCTGCCCATTATTTGACGCTGAGTTAATTACTCTAAAATCACCTGACCAAAAGTCGCCTTCCTCTTCCCACCGAACCTCACTAATTCCTACTATATCCACATTCACCCTATCCATTTCCCTTTTTAAATTTTCTAGCCTACCAACCTTTTTTAAGCTTCTAACATTCCACGCTCCGACTCGTAGAATGTTATTTTTTAATTTTCTGGTGACCCCTTCCTTAGTAGTCCCCACCCGGAGATCCGAACGGGGGACTATTTTACCTCCGGAATATTTTACCAAGGAAGGCGCCTCCATTATTGTTATGTGAAAATGCAGAGCCACATTTTCTTGGAAAAATAAAACAGCTGTAGTTTTCCATTGCTTTCAGCTGCGCAGTACTCAGAGGACTGAGTGATGTTGATACGGCCGTTTAAGTCGTCCTGACTCACGCCCCTAACAACTACTGAAAGAGCTGCTGCCCTCTTTCAGGAATCATTCCTTAGTCTGGCTCTCAACAGATACCTCTCCGATATGGTTGCACCTTCGGTCCAGCTACTCTGTATCCCTGAGCACTCAAGCCCCCTCACCAACGGCAAGGTCTCATGATTCATAGAGGAGGACTGATTTGTTTGTTAAATGATTCATATTTCCTTGTTTTCAGTTTGTCTAAGAAATATGGAGACATGTAGGACAAATTTGTGAATACATTTATGGTTATTGAAAATTAACATTTTGAGACCACATGCAACATTTTTTTCGATAAAATTCTACAATTTTTCCGTCCACACAATAAACCCTACACTATAGAACCTCTATGGTTTCTGTTCACCGACCTTTTGGTGTTTGGTTTATGGTTTTCACAGACTGTTTTTGAAACTAATTTAACACCATTCAGGGTGTTGTTGCAGAGACTGAAAAAAATCGATTATTCTGATAAGTAGAAATAATGATAATAAAGTTAGATTTCTAAAAATCTTTATAATTTATTTTTTTTAATTTTTAACGAGCTGATAAACTGCATTTGAAACACCGAAACACAAAATTTGAGTTTAATAATATTAACGTATTTATCTGAGTGTTGAGAGTATAAAATAACTCCTCCCCATCGTTTACGCAAAACATTTAACGGGATAAACCGTTTTAAATAGTTCTAGGTATGTCAAAATGAATAAACGAAAACAGAATTTTCACACTGTTATTATCGCTTGACTTGCAGTAAATAGTTTATGTTCGGCTTATGGTTTTTTGAGAAAAATATTATAATACATAGAAATAGATACACGCCGATTTAAAGTTATTTTATATAAGACATATGCATTTGAAAAGAAAATAATATTAAAGCCTTTTGCTTTAACGTGAATATAATTTATTTTAAACAAAAAATATTGCAGCAAGATGTTCTAATAAAATGTTATTTTTATTGAAATTACTTAAATTGTATTCCTAACAATCTATAGACAGTCAGAAAAATGTATTGGGATTTGGGAAAAAGATTCATAGTACTCTTCTGATCGAAAATACTCTTTAAAGATTAATCGATGCAAAACTCTATTATTAATTTTACCTATAGAATAAAAAAAATTGTTTTTATTGTATAAAATTAGGGTATTTTTAAAAACTGTGTGAAAAATAGTAATAAAATTCTTAAAAAAATTTTAGAAAACATTTTTTTTTTCATTTAATCCATTTATCTTAAAAATATAGTTTTATGTTATATTTAGTTAATCGTGTTTCTAACTTACTAGAAATTTTATAACTCGTTGAAAGGGGTCCATTAAGTGTTGCTTTCACAATCTTTATGACTGTAACGTATGTGAAACATGTGTTGTACAAATGATATAGTTTAAGAGCAGTAATGCCGATCTGTATACCCAGTACATGCGCTGAATACATCATCTACTTTTGAACGGCATTGTCATGCTGATACGTGAAAGTAAATTTGGTTCAGCGAAGAAGGTATGGAAAAGATACTTCATGCCTCGTTTATTTCAGTAAGCCTGACACGGGATGTTTGTAATTATCGGGAACGGCTACTTAATTTTTAAAAGTGATTTTTCCTGTGTCAGGTTGTCGATAATCCTTTTAATTACGATGCCCGTTATAACGGGTACCGAATTAAAAGAGAACCGCTAACGACTAAACCCAGTCGCCGCATGTAACATTTTACGAATGAAATGAACGAGTTAAATTAAATTCTATAACTACATTAGCAAAAGTTTATATATTTACCAAATTTTTACAAAACACGTTCGAAATAAGCGTCCGACGGAAGCATGCATCTTTGTGCTCGAAAGAGCTTATTGAGAGACGCCAGAAATTGTTGTTGAAAATTCGTTTTCAGATCATCGATAATGGTGGAGGATTTGGTTCGTAACCTCTTTCCTTGAAAAAGCCCCAAACGAAAAACTGAAGAGAAATCTGGCAAACGCTGAATCCATCGTCCTCTACTGACAATTCGTTCTTTTACACAAAAAAAAAACCGCACGAACGCGTGCTAGTGAATTTTTTTATGTTTCTCCGTCGTATTTGAAGAAGCCGTCCCCTTTTCACAATTTGTTAACCGATAGTAGAAAAATACAAATATTGTACGGTAATACTTCTGTATCGACAATCCGGTCGCAAAATGGTGCTGTTCGATATCAGAATCGTATCATACACCGAATTTCTCATCATGAAATGGACGAATAAACATCCGCTGTGGCTTTTCAGTCATCCTGTACCTGGTGCCAATCGAATTAACACGCCCGGTTAAATGAAACCGTGTTTCGACCGACATGAAATTGAGCATCATCGGGTCTATTTCTTCATCGGTTTTTAAACGCCGGATAGAATAATTAAAATTTTTCAGTTTCTATTCTCTTAAATTTTTGCAAAATCGTTACACGATACGATTTCAAATTAAAATCGTGAAGATTCTTACGGCAAGATCTGCATTTTTTACCGCTTTGTTGTGATAACTTAAGTATAAATGTTTTCCGACCGGCAGAAATTCTTTGAATATCAGCTTTTGCCTCCGGAATCGTTCATTTCGTTTTGCCTTTGAAACCGATCCCGTTGAACGCTACTTTTTAAACAAATCGCGTACGCTATTCTGCTGAGCTACTGGCATTCGGAAATCTTTCCGCGAGTATTTGACGCGTTTCCTGAAAGGATCCAGAACGCACTTACCGTTTCCCTTTAAAACCCCTTCCCACGACCTAATAAGGCGTTTTAGAAAAATATAACGGTAACGAACGAAACTATACAGCGCTGAAGCACGAACGGTTTGCAACCGACAGTTAACAGACGTAGTAATAGAAAGAAGCAGCGTTAAAAGTGACCTCAAATAATTGTATTTGGAACCGGGTTCGGTTCTGTTTTAAGTCTCTCATCTTGTGCATATGAATGTAATTTCGCTCCGTAATAGATCATTTCGAACTAATATAAACTGTAAAATAATCAAATACAGAATTAGTAAACGGAGTAAAATATGTGAGAACTTATTAAATGAATTTCATTATGCTAAAACAAGTTTGAAAAATTATTTTACGAATTATTTATTAAATTAAAATCTGCCAGTAACTCAATAAATATAACGTTTGATATACGAAATCTGTTGAGAAAATAACCGAACACTTTTAATTACTCGTCAACGGATATATTTAGTGACGTGCGGCTGGCAGAATTTGTTTCGCATACCCTCCTCTGAAACCACATGTTCTTGGATTGTTATTTGAGTGCAACTCAAATAACAGTAGAAAGAACATCGAGTGGATGTTTGTCGGCGATTTCTTGAACAGACCGATCACGTCAATTTCGAAGCGATGTTCACTTTTTTCGATTTTAGTGAATTCTTGCCTGTATGTGAAACAATGAACCGTGCGTACTATAAAGGCGTTTAACAACGGTTACGCGAAAAGAGACCGGAGTTGTAGCGTGACAGCTCACGGTTCCGTGAAAAAAATGTGTTTTTTGACCCTATTTTTGGCGTTTTACATGGGATATATTAGAAACTAAGAGAGATACAGTTCTGGGACCTTTTTTTTTTCGATTTCCCAACTCAAAACCCGTAAGAAACAATTGAATTTGCCCCTTAATTGACCTTCCCAGAATTTCAGAAAGACTTAAATTTACCCGGAGGAACTGAAACTCGGTCGAAATCTTTCACCCTGTATAACTCGCTAAAGAAGCGTTTTTGGATCTATGTTTATATGAACTTTTTTCTTATTTTTAGCCTCTAGAATGAGATGCTGAAGTCTTTCCCTATCACTCTGTATAACGGAATTTCGAAATAAAATACAATACTATACTCTTTTTTTTTCCCAATTTGTCACTTAGTTTATTTCTACTTTCCGGCTACAGCGATATATACTGCTACAACAGTTACAGCTGCAACGGGAAATTACTAGTAAATCGGTCAAAAAAATGTCTAAAAAATTAGTTTTTTTTTTTTTTTTTTAAGTTTGGTGCCTTAAGGTGACGTTAAACCCCCCTCCCTCCAAATAAATTTTAAATAATCTGTTTAAATATATTTTATATAATCTGAAAAATAAATTTTTTATTCCAATGCACCAAATTCAAAAAAAATATTTTTATCAGTCGGACGTTTGTGCGTGTGTATGTTGGCTTGTGTTTTGTCTTATAATTTTGGAACCCGTGGACCGATTTTCTTTAAACTTGGTAGACAACAGGCACTATCTTGGAGGGGGGAATCTATTAAACGTTTGCGAAAACTGGAAAAAGGGATCAGGGTGTTTGGCCGAAATAAAATTTCAAATTTTTAACCGAGGCACTTTAACAAACAAAAGTTGAAAACGTTTTTAATCGATATGAGAAATTACAAAAAAAATTTTATTTAATATTTTCCCCCGAAGAATTTTTTTTTATTTACTTTACTTTAATTAGCGGTACGGCCGGACCGGGATTAAATTTAATAGAATTACACTTATGCAGAGAAATATTTTTCCCGTTTTATGAATTTTTAGTTACCCTTTTTGGAAATATATTGTAGAAACTCTATAACAGTTAAGCTACAGACTATCGACTGACAGACTTCAATACTGCAAACAACTGGTATATACAGCACTGTACCAAATTTTTAGATCCTATAATGCCTCTACAAAAATTAAAAATTTTTAAACGGCGATAAATACCCAGCTTTTTTAAATAAGTACAAAATTTTATGTTATCAATGCCTATAAATGCCTTATAAATTTCAATTTTTAATGGATAACGGGGTCACATTAAGTCGGCATTAAGCAGATAATGAAAACAATTACAACAAATATAATTATAAATACGAGGGTTATTTTTTTTTCAAGGTCCAATCACTCACAATGGTGCACCATTGGTGAGGGACTTCAATACCGCAAACTGTGTGCGAGATGAGTTCCCAAGATGCTGTCCGACCATCACAAATAATGAGAATGGATGCCTCCCTAACTTTTCTCCAGCACTACCACAATGAAGGAGAAGATTTTTTGAACAAAATTGTCACAGGGGACGAGACACGAGTCCATTTCGAAACTGAAGAAACAAAAGAACAATCCAAACAGTGGATGCATTCTCCTTCTCCCAGTAAACCGAAGAAGTTCAAGCGAACCTTCCTTCTCCAACAGAAAGTGTATGGCTACTGTGTTCTGGGACCAGAATGGAGTTCTCTTGGTGGAATTCATGGAACGTGGCACGACCATCACTGCGTGACTCTTCAACGTCTACGAAGGGCGATTCAGAATAGGGGAGAGAAATGTTGTCATCAGGCATTGTCATTCTCCATGACAATGGTCGGCCGCACACTGACAAGAAGATCCTGCAGCGTTTTCATCAGGAAGTGTTTGATCACCCACCATACAGCCCGGACTTAGCTCCATCTGATTTTCACCTCTTTACTCACATGAAACGCCGGCTAGGAGGACAACATTTTGGCACAGACATCGAGCTGCAGACCACCGTAGAAACATGGCTGAAAACACAGCCGACTCCGTTCTATGACGAGGGTGTCGGAAAGTTGGTACCTCGCTACGACAAATGTCTAAATCGGAGTGGCGACTATGTAGAGAAATAGCGTAACTATGTAAGTACTTGTTACAAATAAAAAATTTTTTATTTTCACTGTGTTTTTAATTTCGTGACCGATCGGACCTAGAAAAAAAATAAACCTCGTAAATAATATTTGTTTTTCTTATTTTAAATGCGATTAAGGATACCAAAATATGCCATGTTCCGGCATTTGCCCTATTGTATCAAGGGAAATCGTGGGAAAACCTTGATAAGAACAGCTTGAAAATATCCGACAATATTTAAACCAGTAAGCTTTTTTCTTACTTGATTTATAGTGTAAAAAACATTTATTAGTGGTGTATAGGGGGGGGGGAGGTAAACAGCTTTGTTAAACAGATTGCATCTAACATTTTATAGTAGACAAAAATTTTGTACAACAATACATAACAAATATAATACAGTGAGCAGATGCCTCATGCCTTAAACAAAGGTGACGTTAGTCACCTTTGTTTAAGGCATGTTTAAATACCCACATTTAACATTGTATATAAATGTTTTAAAAGAGTTCAAAGGCTATCCTTGCCTTTATGAAGCATGTTCAGTTACAAGAAACTTTGTTGTAGGTTTCGATAATCCTTATTCTATGTCACTGCAACTTTGTTTCCAAACAAGGTTGATGTGTTTCTTTATATTTGCACCAGCAACCTGTTTCTTTTACCAAACATTTTTGATTGTGCTTAAGCGCAAACATTTTTCTATTGATCTAATTATTTACTGCCAATGCCTCCAATAATTACCTTTTCTGGCACTATCATGTGTGATTATTTACTGAAAGGTTCCAGATGAATATCATTATAGAAGTAACCACACAGACGAGTTATTTATATGAAAATCAATTTATTTTATCATTGTATGAAAAATAGATATATTTTTAATAGATGTTAGTTATATAACAATAATAAATTATTATTATTATTACTTTTTGTTTTACTGCAGAGTATGGACGCACAAACTGATAATTCATTATTTGATGAAGATCCATTATCTTTCAGTATTAAAAAAGAAATCAAGCATGAAAAAGAGCGAACAGAAAATTTGATTGCTCCTGTTGCTATGACAGATGATAAACCGACAACATCTAGACAAGTAAGATATTATCATTTACTTTTTGATGGTTTACCTAATATTTAGCGTTCTTGTTTAACACTAGATATTTTGATTAAAAGCTTAAAAAAGTGATACCAAACTGTATGTGAAATGATAAATCAGTATGGGTAGGATTGTACAATTGAGAAGTAACAAGTCACTCCTGAAAACTCGTGGCTTTTCATAAAGAATAAACATTAAAGAATAAACATTCCGTTCAAGGTTTTATACAGGGTCTCCCATATAAAACGCAACCCATCAATCACTCATCCATGAAATTTCAAAAGTCAAGCTTACTCCCCTACTCGTTACTGAAATGGACTCGTCCAACATCTGAACATCGCGGCGACGCAGTAGAACACTACCGATAGTAACAACAATGCAATCATAACGTTCAGTGTATTGCTGGAGACAAGATGGTGTTTTCGCTAGACGAACGTGTTTTCATTGTTGAGTCGTACTTCAGTACAAAATCAGTGGTTGCAGTGCAAGATTTGTTTTGCCATAAGTACCCAGATAAACCAGCTCCTAACAAAACATCAGTATTAAGGTTAGTTGCAAAATTTAGAGAGACCGGTTCTGTTAATAACAAGGACACCAAAGATCTGCATCAGTGTTGAATACAGATACAGTCACTGAAATCAAAGACCGATTACTCGCCTCGCCAAATAAATCGATCAGACGTTTGTCTGCTGAAATTAATTTGTCTACATCAACTGTTCATCGGGCAAACAAACAATTACAATTACGACCTTATTGCATTCAAACGGTTCATCGACTTCTTGAGCCCGACAAAGAAAAACGGCTACAGTACGTCAATGGTTCCGTCGATTTCTGAGTGAGGGAATTAACATTATGGATTCGTTATTTTTCACAAATGAACACGGTATCATTTGAATGGCTACGTAAACAGCTAAAACAGTAGAATTTGGAGTGCTGAAAATCTCCACGTTTATCACGAAAAGCAATTACACCCGCAGAAGTTGGGCGTGTGGTGCGCGATATCGCGGAAGAAAATAATCTGTCCTATTTTTTTCGAGTACACCTTTAATGCAGAACGATATCAGGATATTATATTTCGGTTCATCGCACTCTTGGAAGAGGAAGACAGACGCTGTTGGCTACAACATGACGGTGCGACATCGCGCTACGCAGGTTCAACTTCTGATTTCGTCGAGGAATTTTTCGGTAATCGTGTTATGGGTCGAGGCTTGGGGCCACCAAGATCTCCAGATTTGACTGGGGCGGATTTTTTTCTATGGGGTTACTTCAAAGAAAAAGCCTACAGGAACAAACCACGAACACTTGAACAATTGAAAGTCAGTATAGAACAAGCTGTATTAAATATCCAGCCACAAACTTTGAAAAAAGTTGCAAGAAACGCTGTAAAAAGAATTGAAGCTTGTATTCAAGAAGATGGCGGCCACTTCCAACATTTACTCTAAATGTAAGGTAATGGATGGTAATAATAAAAATTACGTTTACATTTACACATGCCTTTTTATTATTTCTATACCTACCAATATAAGGTTGGGTTGGGTTTTATATGGGAAACCCTATATAAGGTTTCTTGTTTCTTTCTTCATATTGCCAAAATATACTGTTCCTCATCACACAACAAACTGCAGCTGATATATTCTTGCAAGTAAATTTATAATCCATTCACAGAAACCAGTTTTATAAAGTACATTGTCCACAGAGAAAACTACTTCATTGTGTCTCTTATGGTACTGCAAATGTGGCACAGCCATTACAAATTCTGTAACATAACAAACTGTTTACCTAAACAGACAGCATGTAATATAAATAAAACATAAAATAAACGTAAGAAATATTGTACTTCTTAATACCATTCCTATTGGTCATTGATAACAGCCATGAGGCTACTCTTCCAGGATCTGTACTTCATGTATAGTTTTTAGTGTGGTATTTAGAGTTTTCTGAGGGTTCCCTGGGATTTTCAATATGGTTTTATGCCATTTCTCTAGGGTTTTTCAGTACTCATTGATTAGAATCTTTTTTCATGTGTATTAAACTATAATATGTAATTACAATAAAATGATTATTCAATGTAATATGACTATTGTATGATATAAATCTGAAAATTGGTAGAATATATTGATACATCACTATTTTTTTGCAAAAAAAACTTGCCTTTTTGAAGCCATGGATGGCATCGGCTTTCTCAAAACAAGGTTAATTTCTTAGAGTTTCTTTTCACAGAGAATGGAATTCATATTTAAACGGTAGAATAAATTAAATTTGTGCTTAAATTGTTGGCAGCTCACAAACATCGTCTAGAAACTGTTGAAACCATTCCCAGTATTGAATTCTCTTTGCACAGTCTCTGGCCAATAACTTTTGAATCGCTTTATATGGGACAAGACTGAGCTTATTACAAATTGCCTTGTTGCAGTTGTTTTTCTGTTAAACTAACTTTTGTACGAATTTGTTAAGACTACATCACATAGTAGTCGATACGTCTTCATAAGTACTGATGGCCTACCACTTCACTCATATTTCTTTACTGATCCAATCTTATTTTTCATTTCATTCAATTCTTCCATAGGATGAAAATCTAATAAAAATTATAAACCGATGTTATTACTCTTCTGTGTGTTTGATTTTTTAAGAACAAATGTAATGACCAATATCTTAATCTGGGGATGAGTTTGGAAAGAAAATATCTACACTTATTGCCAGGTTTCTATTTTCAGTTAATATTAACAGAACTATACTACAGTAATTTTTTTTATTTGGCAATTGCCTGTTGACTGATCAGTTTTACTTTCTGTGCTATGTAGTGTATAGTTTGATTGTGTTATATTTTGTCTTCTGTATTTTAACTGCTTATACTAAAGAAATGTATTTTTGCTACTTTGAAACAAACATATTGTGCTTGCTTAAATATGAATATAAGATATTTAATATTAGAGTATATGTTGTCAATCTGTAGTTGAACTTATTAAAAATAACAAAGTTTTCCGATAGATTTTTAACTTAACAGTTAAGTTTTTTTTTTTAGGATCTTGTTGAAGAAGTTATCAATGATGTGGAGGAAAGAATTACTGAAAGTAGTTTACAGAGATCAAAATGTGTGGTTTGCAATAAATTAAAATATAAGTGCATTTATGATTATGTCATCGATGAAGAACATGAAGATTTCAACAGTTTTTCTTTTAAAGAAAAGTGCTTGCAAATTACAGAAAAACCAGTTAAAAAAAAGGAATGTCATATCTTCTCATCTTCCTATTCACACACGTGTTTCTTGTCAGGAGTCTTTCACTCAGAGATCTAATTTAGTCACACTTATCTATTCATGTTGTCAAAAAAAACTTAACATGTAATTTTTGTAAAAAAAACATTTATTCGCAGTAATTTAAAAACACATATCTCTACTAATACAAATGAGAAAAAATTTACTTGTAATTTTTGTAAAAAAACCTTTAATCATAGTAGTCATTTAAAAGCACATCTCTCTATTCATACTGGTGAGAAGAAATTCACTTGTAATTTTTGTAAGAAATCATTTAGTCAAAAGAGTAATTTACAAACTCATCTCACTATTCATACTGGTGAAAAAAAATTTACTTGTAACTTTTGTAAAAAAACTTTTAGTGATAGAAGTAATTTAAAAACACATCTCTCTATTCATACTGGTGAGAAAAAGTTCACTTGTAACTTTTGTAAGAAAACATTTAGGGTTAGCAGTAATTAAAAAGCACATCTTTCTATTCATACTGGTGAGAAGAAATTCACTTGTAATTTTTGTAAAAAAACTTTTAATGGTAACAGTCATTTAAAAGCACATCTCTTTATTCATACTGGTGAGAAGAAATTCACTTGTAATTTTTGTAAGAAATCATTTAGTCAAAAGAGTAATTTAAAAACTCATCTCACTATTCCATACTGGTGAAATAAAATTTACTTGTAATTTTTGTAAAAAAACTTTTAATCAAATCTCTAATTTAGAAACACATTTCTGTTCATAATGGTGAGAAGAAATTCTCTTGTAATTATTGTAAGTAAACATTTTGTCGCAGGTATAATTTAAAAAGACATCTCTCTATTCATACGGGTTAGAAAATTTCATTTGTAATTTTTATCTAAAAAGTTTTACACTAAAGTCAAATTAGGTTACGGAGTGGTATAAATTTTCTCTGTTATAGGATCTTTGCAGTTTGTGGCTAGTTTTTTTTTCATTTACGTTATTGTATACACTACTCTAAAGTAATTAGTTTATAAATAACATCATTTGGAACCATTTATGTTATATATGTACATTCCATTAATAAAGATTCGTAATAACTTGCATATTATATGATTCATATTTCCTTTATTTCCGGTTGTCTAAAAAGTAATGAGCCTTTGGAATCCAAAATGTAGAATACGTTTATTGTTATTGAAAAATAACATTTTGAGACTACCTGGACCATATTTTTTGATAATCTTTTGCCATTTTTCTGTTAACACCATAAATCCTACACTATAGAAATTCTAAGGTTTCTGTTCTTAAAATTGAGATACATGATTTTCATAGGCGTTTTTTGAAACTAATTTAACACCATTCAGGGAGTTATTGCAGAGACTGAAACAAGTGATATTCTGATGGTGCTAGGTCTAGGCTATATGGTGGATCCATCTAAACCTCCCAGTCAAGTTCTTGCAGTTGATAGTTTGTTAAAGATATCGCGAATTCTGGCGGTTATCAGTGTGTTGTATGACATCCTTTCTGTTTACTAATTCTGGCCGTTTTTTTTTTTTTAATTGCTAAGTGCAGTCACACTAAATACCAACAGTACAGGTCTGAGTCTATCATACTGCTTGACAGCAGCAGCTTGTGATACACGATGCCCTTTCAGTTACACCTAACACAACATAATCTTCCTGGCCGTCAGTGTTGGCTTTTTCACAGACTATGGAGTTTTTCCCTGCTTCAGTCACAATTTTTTCGCCATTGTGTTCTTAGGTTATCCACTTTTCATCACTGATGATCTCTGGCTTCAGAAATGGCTCACTTTTGTTGCATTTCAGTAGAGATTCACAGATAGAAATTCAATTGAGTAAAGTTTTCTCAGTCAGATCATGTGGCACACAAATGTCACTTATCTTTTTGTAACCAGCTTTCTCTGAATAGACTAATAGTGTTTGCTGATGGGTGTTAGGCCACTGGCAATGTCATGAAGGCTTGCATGGCTAGACTTTTGCCAGAATATCATTCACTTTCTCTGTGATTTTGTTGTTGGTCCTTCCACTGCAAGACGCATCTTGGACATCAAAATTTCCAAAACAAAAGCGACTGAACAATCTTTTGGCTGTTGTTTTTGATGACATAGCTTGCCCATAAACAGCACAAGTTTCTTCATGGTCCTGCCCAGCATTTACATCTTTATCAAAGTAAAATTGTAGGATGTTCATCAGTTTCGCTGAACGTCCACTGATTTTCATAGCACAATACATTACGTCCAAGTATAAGAATTGCATCATTTTTTTGCACATCTAGTAGCTTCAACTGCCAGCTGTCAAATAACCTTCGGCCTGATCCACTACGACTCATATACCCTGAGATTTAGGACATTAAAGTATATAGTTTGCAAAACAGTCATTACTTTTTAGACTTCCATGTATAACAAATTAAAACTACAAGTTTAGGACATTGTTACAAAGGTAATTCATTAAGTTAATAGTATATTAGAAGTAATTGAGAAAGAATATTAAAAACTGTATCCAAATATATCTATAAATATAAAATAACAGGAGAGTCATTTATAAAAAACTTCCAAAAATCACTAAAGAAGATTAATTTGAAATTAAGGAAATTTGTATACATGTCTTTCTTACGGTGAAAGGAGCACCAAGAAAGAATTCTTTGAAATTTTGAGTTTAAAGATTCAAATTGATTTAAATGAAATTTATTATTTTTTGAATTTCTCTGATATCTACTTGATATTTGGTGTTTGTTGTGTGTGTGTGTGTGTGTGTGTGAATATCAAAAGTGCAGGCAATATATGGCATGGCAGCTCAACAAATACAACTACTGCCACCATGATGTGCGGGTGAAGACGCGACTGGGATGATACCCATTCGGATCAAAATAAATTTTATGCGTAATGAAAAAAATACCAATGCTGACTGGGATTCGAAACTAGTACCTTCCGAATGAATATCAGACACGTTACCACTCCACCATGAAGATCGACTTTGTTGTATTAATAATAACAGTACTAGTAATAATGATAGAATAAATATAATTATAAACATTTCATGTAGCTCGCAAATTCCCTACCGATCCACGGCCCAATGACACATATTAATCACCTTGTCCATTCACCTTTACACGAAACCGTCCACCTTATCTGCTACTTCTCTAATAGCTCACAATATACCTCTTTACTCATATCTTCAATTATTTTCACCCATAAATCAGCCAACTGCTGCAGCGGAAACATCCTGGTGACCATAAATAAAGCTTCTGTGAATACTGAGGCTTATGCACAAGCAATTCTCTAAGCTATCCTCCTTTGTACTCCCTCCACCTGTCATCTGTTGTGATCATACCTCAGAGCTCTGTACCGTACCGGTACACCATACAGCAAAATGGAATTTACTATGTGTGAATACAATCTCCTTTTAGAGTCCTGCGGTCTAGTCATAGTTGTGTTCAGGCTTTGAACAACTTGTTCGGCTTTTACCCGAATTTCCAGGACATGAAACGTGATGGACCTTCTATGGTCCAACCACAACCCGAGGTATCTTGCAGTCTTAACTGCCTGGATCGGTCCTTCATGGGTCACAATCGGTATAGGTCCTATAATTCTCTTACCTGTCATAGAGATCGCCACTATTTTCTCATGTGATAATCGAAGGCCTCTGGCTTTCATCCATCTACTTACCATGTCTAAAGCTTCATTTTTTGCCCTCACAAAATTTCCTTTTTTTATGCTGCAACCACCAAATCGAGGTCGTTGGCAAACGTTACTGCATTCACCCCTTCTGGGTACTCTAGGCATAAGATCCCATCAAAAGTACTATTCCATAGTATAGGGCCCAAGACTGAACTCTGGGGTACCCCACTAGAAACTTTAAACTTGAGCTCATTGTTGCCCGTACGGTACACCAAGATTCTTTCCTGCAGATATCTTTGAATCAGTTTTCTCAGGTATGCGGGCACATTGACTTCTTTCAACACCTTGAATACAGCCTCCCAACTGAAAGAATTGAATACATTGTGGACATCTACCAATATGACCACTGGGATTTGACGCATACGCCAAGTACCTTTTGCCGCGTTATCGACAGTTTTCATCACTTCTTTTACCGCATCGGTGGCTGATCTCGACCAGAAACTAAATTGCCATTGACTAAGGCCACTTCTCTCTTCAATGTAATTCCTCAGCCTGGCCTCTAACATTTGCTCTAATAACTTGCAGAGATTGTTAACTGAACAGATCGGTCTATATGGTACTGCGCTCTCCGGCCAGGTTTCTGTATTAAGACCAGTCGTGATGTCTTCCAAGAAGTAGGGATAAAATCACCCTTTGTCATTTTATTCATTACGTTTAGAATAGTAACTGGAGCTTCCTCTACCAGGATCTGGACAACTTCAACCGGAATTCCATCCGGACCCAGACTCTTATGCAGCTTCATTTTTTTTACCTACAGTCTTAAGCTCCAGTATATGTATTCACACACCTTATCCTTCATGATTACCAGTAACCGTCATCCTAATATTTCTGATACCAACTGGTAGCCTCTTCCCCACAGATCCCTGTCAATGTCCTCGCATAGTTCCTTCCAACATTTAGTCTTGGCTTTTTGTAATAGCAGATCCATACACGGATCTGGCTTCAGCATATTCCTTTTTGGCATTGTCCTTACGAGACTGACAGTCATGTCTATTTGCTCATTGTAACACTCTTTTGGATGCCCAGGCTCTTCTACGTAGTAGTTGTAGTTCAGGTCCCCACCAGTATGCATGTCTTTTTTCTGGTACTTTTACTATAACCCTCATCTTATCGCATTCTGCGGTTACTATTGCTGTCAATTCTTCTGGATCGACTATGTCAGCCAACTTTACACGTATCACTTTGGAAAACCGTACATACCCACTCCTCAAGGTGATTACCCTTTCCCGCTTCACTAGTCTTGGTTCCGTTGTGACCTCATATGCTATTATGAGGTGATCTGACAGGCTTTCTTCTAGTATTCTCCAGTTGCATAGGATAGAGACATGCTGTTCAGAAATAAAGGTGAATTCAATCGCAGAGCTGCTGTTCCCATGACAAATGACTGGCTTATCCTCGTTCATGCACGTCAGTCTTAAAGCATTGATTTTATCACCTAGATACTGCCACTTTAGGTTATGTATTGTCCCCACAAAATGTGGTGACTTTGCAGTAAAATCGCCAGCCAATATTATCTGAGTTACCTCTGAGTTTCGTGATCTCATTTCCCAGTTCATCAAGCAAAGTTCAAAAACTCGTGACTCCCTCATTTGGTGAGTGATATACAAAAACATCACCATATCACCCAGATCTGTGCATACATAACCCTTGCCAGATCCGCATGTCCCTACCGGTGTCCCCATTGAACAGAAACCAATTACTGCAACCATGATCTCATATTTGGCCCATTCGGGTCAAGTAATCCCGAATGATATTATTATTGCAGCGGAACGTATTAGGTTCCGCTGCAATAATAATATCTATTCTCTGTTGTATCGCTATCTCACAGCAGTTGTCATGTGCCCCTCTGCTGCAGTTCATGTTTAACTGCAAGATACTCATTTCTGGGGCTCACATCTTCCTGTACAATGGCCCTCCTATCCGCATATCGCACATGTCATCAGAATGGTGCATTGCGCGCGCTATGACTCGGTCTTTCACAGTTGAAACATAATTGAGTCCTGTCTTCTCCTTTGCATGTCACAGAGATGTGGCCTGAACCCCAACAACGAAAACATTGTCCTCAGGCATGCGAATGTGCGCACAGCAATGCATCCAGCCAATCCGTATGCGAGCTTCAGTTAATTTCAATGCCACTCTATAGATCATGATTACTGTTGTTTTTTATCTCACCAAAAGCTGTTCCTTCAATAATCTGGGCTATAGCGTCTTTGATGTCCTGTTCAGTTGTATCAAAAGCGATGCCTTTCAAATGAACAACTGTCCACCTTCCACCTAATTTCCGCATGTCCACTTACAGGTCTGCAGCTTTGTTACGCAACATAGTGGTGAAGTCTTCGACTTTCTCCTTCCCCTTAACCGGGATGCATAGTTCTTCGTTGTTTCCCTTCCTGAGTGAGAGTACTTCTCCTGCTTCATTGTCTTTAGAAGATCCACATACTACCTACCTTCGGCATTCACCACTATTGTGCGGCTATCCTCCACGGATGGGCTAGAGCGTTTGATCTCTGAACTCTTGTTTTCCTGACTAGGTTCTGATTTTGAAAGTAGGACTCGTACTTGGTTTTTTCTATCTTTTGTTAAGTAGATATCTTCATCACTTGATTCCCCAGTCTGCCACCCGGCAACGTGAAGGTCCCTGTTTTGGTGGATTACGTATTTTCATCATAGCTTTTATTATTGTCAACCGTCCAAAAACCACTAAATAGCGGAGCAACCGACAACAGTTATTTCCCGTACGGAATCACTGAGTCAACTCCATTTTGTTTTATTGGGAAACGCACAAAATAATCCATCCTCGATTGTGATATTCATGAAATCCAGTTT